>NW_004524589.1:26803690-26817801 GCF_000260255.1 Octodon degus | reverse complement strand
TGTTTGTATTTTTAGGGAAGGGTCTACAGGGTGTTCAGGGTCTCACTCCTAGATCAGACTCATAGTGAGTTACCGCCTCCCAAGAGCTGAGAATACAGGCTGAAATATTTTATATTAATGCTAGTTTCATTGTATTAGAGTTTCCTGTTTCTCATTTGTAGATTCTCAAAAACTCAATTAAATTTACAAGTAAGTTTTTGATTAGTTCTGCTTAGCCTGCACTGTTTCATGTCTGTTGTAGGTAAAGCTGTTCTTGTGAAATTCTGTGAAAGCCCCATCTCATAAACTCAAACCGCCCCACACGGTGTCTGCTCCATCATGCCACACAGCCTTCTATAAAAGACCGGACACAAGCACAAGAATCATGAGAGGAGGACACTGAGCCTTTCAAACTTCCAAACAATGGACTGTAGAGGTAGGTCCGTGGTGTAAGTGCTTGCCTTGTGTGCTTGTCTGCAATCCCAGCCCTGAGGAGGCTGAGACAGGAGGATCACTCCAAGTAGGAGCTGCATAGCAAGGCTGTATATGAAAAAACAAGGGCAGGTAGGATAGCTTAACTGCTGAAGCGAGTGCAGGGATCAGAATTTGATCACCTGCGTTACATGCCTTGCGGGCCCTACCCCCAGGCCATTGAGCTGGCCACCAAGACCAGGCATGGTGGAACACACCTCTAATCCCAGCCCTGGGGAGGCTGAAAACAAGAGGATCACTAGGAGGGCCAGCTGCTTAGCAAAACCCTGCACCAAATCCATAAACAAACAAACAAATAAATACAATTAATTAAATAATTAATTTAAGAAACCCTCCAAACAAAGAGATCTGTCCCTTCCAGGAGTAACTGTCTTGGAGCACACGCACCCTGTCCTCGCAGTATGTTCATCTCTGCAGTGTCTCTGGGAGACTGCTGAGTGAAATGCCCGCTGTGTACCAGCGGTCTAGGAAATAGAGCCTCACTATAAGACATTATATATATATATATTTTTTAAAAAGCTAGAATTTAATGTCCAGAAGAGAAATACAGAAACAGATTCCTGACTCATGCACTGTTGTAAAGTGAACTAGAAACAAGCATGAAGGTCATTTTATTTTAATCTGTTTGGTTTGCAGCCCTAGAACTCACTCACCATAGAATTTGTAGGGAAATAGAATCTCATATTTATTATCACAGTAACCAAAACTCTTACTCCATCATAAGAACACTTTACACAGATCAAGTACCTTTTATCTGGGGCTCTCAAAGTCCTTCCTAATGTTAATTAATTCTCCTACCACATCCAGCAGATAGGTGAGTACCATTATCCCCCTCCATGATACAAGGAAACAGGCAGGGATTGTGACAGTCCATTGTGCATGACTGTGGCAGTTCTGAGGGAGAGAGCTGAGTGACTAAGATTCCCGCCCTGTGCATTCATTTTTTCACTGCTTTGCATTCATTCTAAGAATGCTGAATTCCAAGACAATTGTCTTAAAATTTTCAATGAGCTATTGAATAATTTTAATAATATGTGAAATTCCAAAATGAACTAATAAAAAGTAGGACTCCAGGTAAAGGATAGCATGAGAATGCTGTCCTCATTTCTAAAGCTTTGTTCCCTAAATGTCGCAATAAAAAAGACTAAAGTCTATGGTCAACTTGTACTTGACGTGCTTCTTCCCTGCATTTGCATAATTATGCCGTATCACTGTTTTTACCTTCTAGACTTGTTTAATTTCTCTGTGGTGTTTCAGATGGAAAAATTCAGCTCTCTGGATCATTTTGTTAAAAATATGGGACATAGTTAGTGAAGATGGAAACTATCTACTTTCATTATTCCTATATATATGATGATAAAAAAATAGAAACACAAATTTATGCAGAAATAAACAAAGTCAGTCTTGAGCTTTTGAGATGAAGCTTCTGCTTTATTTTTCCCCCTGTCTTGACAATCTGGTTACCACTTAATTTCATACTTTTTCTAGAAGTTTTCTTCTATTTTCTAGATTTATGGAGTAATTTTTTTACTTTAGTTTATTCTCAATATTTATTGAGAATAAACACCCAGTTTATTCTCAATATTTATTGAGAATAAACACCCACTGCAAATATGACATTGCTTGCTGTATGCAATTACACAACACAAACATACACACATATATGCAATTAAGTATGAGATAGAATTTTGGGAGTCAGATAATTATGTGCCAGACAAAAATTTATAGTACTATAAGAGTATAGACAGTGTCAGGGATATTCAAATCCTATAAACCAATTCAGAACTTGTTATGGTAATGGTTTATGAAAGCTAATTATAGAGTCTGGGACCTGCTAATGTTAAGTTAGAGTCTAATAAATAGACACTGTGAACTAAAGTTCCAGAACACCTACTTAACCATGTCTAGAAATCTAGTAGAACTGGCTGATTAAAGTGAGTTCTATTTATTGTTCTATTAATTTACTAAGAACCCAAGGTTGTTCAAGTAAATTCAGTTTTAAGTAAAGTATGTAAATCATGTGTTATAAAATTTTATAACACTGTCTACTTTGAACATTTGGCCTGTTAAGATAAATCTCAACTTTTATCTGTTTCTGTAGTTTTCTTACTTTTTGTTCACATTTTATCTACTCTCTTGCAATGTTGTTTCCTAAAATTTCAACATTAATCAGCCTGCTTGAGACTATCCTCCACCAAGAATTGTGGCTCTGAAGTACATTCAGCCCTTTTAGACAGATTTAATTTGTTTTCCTCAATTCCAAAAAATACTGCTTATTTGACTGCCGTAATTATTATTGTAACTCTTGTATTTAAGAATGAATCTAGTTTGAAAGCCTAACTGCTATTTTGTTTTAATTGGCAACTTCTTGCATGTATGGGATTTTGACCTTGGTAACTTCATTTCTCTGGACATGCTATTTCTGAACATTACATACTTTCCCATGTTATCCCCAGTGCATACCAGTTTGTGTAACTGAGAAACAGAAAACTAGAGATTCAAGTTTCTGATAGATAAAAATGTTAGGAAGTAAGAAAAATGCCCACAACATGTATAGTAAATGGACTCTCTACGGCACAAACAAGTTTGTGAATTCCCCCAAGATCTAAGTCATTCTTCATCCTCTGTGAGATACTACAGGGACAGTATACATCTCATACACTTCTAGTTGGGTCAACAACATCATTTTCCAGCACTTGCCTTTAAATACTGTTTCACACAACTGACACCTTGTTTCATGACCCCTGGTTCACAAGCAGCTTCGGCTTGTCCCCTTCCTCATCCAGCACCCTAGGTAAACGACAGGGCCAGACACGCAGGCGGAGGGGCCCCTGGCAATCTTTCCAGTCTCACAAAATAATTATTGAGTAATCACTCAGGGCAAGGATTAAGTTGTTGCAGGTTATGAGGAACAAGAAAGGGTGGGCAGAGAATAATTTGGTTCTGTTGCAAGCTTCCCTGAAATTATATTTTAACATATTTCCTTTGGTGGAATAAAGTATACTCCAAGGGGAAAGATTTCAGAGCTAAAATATTCATATTTAAAAAGAAAGCTAAACTTTCCTTGATACAGTTAACTTAATAGCACATAACTTAAGAATAGTACATAACAGGAGATTTGTAATTAAAAGCTTTCCTTGAAAAAAATTAAGAGCTATACAGGGTCAAGGGAATATATAACATGCTTATTTCATTTAAACAACAAACAATAGAGGAATATGAAAGTTTTTCATGGCTCTTCAGCTCATCCTGGGCTAATTTTATCCTAACACCACGAAACCGGAATTGTCAAGATCACCAACAACCTCCATCTTGCTAATGAAAGAACTTTTCTCTGGATTGCCTAATCTGACTTCTTGGAAGTACTGGTCATTTTTCATCTTTTTCTCTTTCTCTTTTCCCTTTTGATTCTCAAAACCTCATGCATCCTTCATTTTCCTGTTTCTGTCTATTTTTTAGTTTTGTTTCTTGGGCTATTTGGTGCTAATGGTTTCTCCATGTTACTGAGCCTCAGAGTTCCATTCCTGAGTCCATTTTTTTTTACTTTCTAGTGTTTATCTTCTTGTGGAAACTTCCAAAAGCCAAGTGTTAGGTGAAGACTACTCCTACTTCTATATGTGTTTAAAGCTGTCTTCCTTTGAGCTATGTTAGTGGTCTCTGTGACATTCCCACGCGGTATATGACAGAAGGTCTTCACCTTGCACATAAAATTTACTTCTCCTTTTCCCCATCCTACTCGCAAATAGCACTGCTCTATGCCCCAACCCTAACGTCACCCTTGTTTCTCTCTTCTCGTCTGTCACACTTACCTTGCCAATAGCACGCCTTGGGCTGTTCATTCTGCGCCATCTCACTGTCACTTCTCAGTCCAGGTGACCTTTAGCTCTTTCCTGGACAGCCATAATGACTTTGAATAACTTTCATTTTCTCTGTATTCTTTCCCCAACAGGGCTTTAATGTCATACTCAGAACACCTGTGAGGATGTATTTAACTACTCACTGTCCTAATTAAAGTCCTTCTATGGCTCCTCCGACGCTAAGGTCCTCACTTCCACAACACGGCATGGCATCGTAGGACCCCCGCCAAACTCGCTGTCGTCCAATTCTCTCACTGCTTGACCGGCACACTGGAGTTTTCCTTGGCCACCCTTGCTCTGGTCAGGCTGTTCTCACATTTGAAACTCTCTTCTTTATGTTCTTCACTTAGATATTTACTTTCAATCTTTCAGGTTAAAGGCCCACATCTATTTTCTTCCCAGACCATTCTATCTAAAACAGCTGATCTGATAACCAGGGCTGTTGTCTTCCTTTGTAATATCAATTGAAACCTGAAATTATTTTTATTGCTTTAAATTGTTGAATTTGTCCCTATAAGCAAAACAAAAATAGCAATTTAAGCTATCATTTTTTTCTCTTCTCTAGCTTCAGAATCTAATAGAGTATCTGGGACAAAAGCTGTATCCAAAATACATTTGTCTAAAAAAAAAATCACATCTGATATCCCAAACAAGAATATTTTCTCTTTCATCAAGACTACAATAGATAATACCAAATAACTCAATTGTAATTCATGAATTTTAATTATTTTCATCCTTCGTGCTTATGTCTCCCTTGTGTATTGGTTTTCTCCAGTAATGAGTATTCTGTTATAAATATTAAATTTAAAGTATCTCTTATTAATGAAAATAAATGCCATTTTATCATTCTCTAAGCTATTGTTTATGTGTTTATCTTGTTATTACTAATAATGTTTTCTTAAATCCCTTATCTGATGTGGTATTGTATTTTCAGATTAATTTTCTTGTTTGTGAAATAGTCTCTGGTGAAAAAAATAAAAAATCTTGAAACTTGATATTAAATTCTACCTCAATAATTCTGGGAGTAAAAAAATGTGAGCTTGGGATTCAGTTTCTAGATCTGTTGAATTCGAGATTGCATTACAGGTCCCTAAAGGCCCTGAAAGCCAGACTGTTCTACAATGTTAAGGCAAAGCAGAAAACAAGAAACTTATTGACAAATAAGGGCTAAAACTGAGTAGTAGGTATCAGATGGATAATGAAATTGAAGTAGTTAGAAAGTCTAGCTATAATCTTAATACTTCTAAGTCATCTAATAATACCTTCTATTTTATCATCCTGGATTACATTGTGGTTTAGACTGTTGCATTCTCAAATGTTAAGGTGGGTCACCACTGTCAATTCAATAACAGTAATAACATTACCTAGTAACTTTCATCTTGGGCTCCCGAATCACTTTATAAGCGTCAATTAAATCTAAAATCTTCTCTATGCTAGTATTACTGGGCCCATTTAACAGATGGAAACCTGAGCCACATTCTTGTTGAATCCATAAAGGAAAGCTTTCTTATTTTAGATAAATACACTTCTCTTAGTTAATAGTACGCTAGCTGAGACCTAGAGTAGAATTTAATGAATAAGAGTTTCTGCATGTGCTGTTTTCATGCCTGTAAGTTTATGAAATCATGTGTGGCATCTGTGGAAATGTGTGGGTGTGATATGAGTGTGAGTGGGTATGATTATAAGTGTATATAGTCTGTGGGAAACACTGCAAGTGAGTATGTGCCTGAATAAACACAAATTTGCTTTGTGCTCCGTAGACGCTCAAGTTTTCTTTTTTCAGATTTAAAAATAAATTTTACTTCATTTAATGCTTTTGCACTTTGACATTTCCTTCACCATATTTTATGTTCTTTGCTGGTCACTTCCTATTCTTCAGAATGGCTTCGTTCTCTGTCAGTCTCAGGGTTCTAACTTCTAATATCTGAGCTCAGCCCGCACACTCCCTTTGACACTGTGCATTTTTTACTGTGGTGCCATGGACTTGTTCTGTGCTGATATTACTCACATTTGTTCTAAAAGATTGATACTCTGAGCTGTAAAACATTCAAGTCAACAACTTCTGACATTACCAGTCCTACGGATAATCCACTACTATTATGGACTACTGGACTATATTGGATTATTTTGCTGAATTCACGCACCTACTATATTTACATGGCAATGGAATACCCATCTCTGACAAAATTTTAAAAAGTGGATACAAATTAAAGATCATTTTGTATCTGTATATACAAAATAGGTTAGATATAGAGCTACTTTCTCTTAATTCAATGAGAAGAAAGATTTGCACTAATAGTGTTTGGGCAGGATATCATGTCTGCATCTTGTACTATGAATAACCACTACAAAGACAACAATATGTGGCATATTAATTATTGAAACTGTCTTATTAATCGGTTTTGAAACTGTCTCATTGCTATTTGTTTCTCAATAAAATTAATAAAAAATAAAATAAAATAAATAAAAGATTGACTGTCTTTCCTAAGTGTTTGCACCAACTGGTGAGTGTTTCTACGGGGGAGAGGAACATGGAGAGAGAGGCAGAGTGGGTGAGAGCCAGAGGAGGACAGACATTTCTAGGAGTCAGTGGAAATATGGGTGCGCATATTCAGATAACCCTTCACTAGCTTAATCTCACCACTTCGGAGAATACAAGTGTTATCTCATTCCCCTGCAACCTAAAGCTATTTTTCACTTTTACCATCTTAGAAGTTACTACTGCTCAGAAGAGTAACCTAAAATTCCAGGACTTAACCTCTATTATCCAGACTCCACACTTTCTACGCCAACTAAATGGTCCTACTAAGTAAGATTCTATGCCATTGTCTTCTAGCTTTTGATTCCTCTTAAAACCCTCCCGTCCCCCAGAATAAGCCATCATCCTCTCAACATAACATGACACAGAGCTTCTGATAAATTATCAAGTGAAATATGAGGGAATGCTTTAGAAAACATGAATGCAAGCATGTCTCTTCTGGAATAGTACCTTTCAATGATCCCATTACTATTAGAATCAAGTCCAAACCTCATAAGATTTTCAAGATTCTGCATGACCTATCTTCCATCCACTATAATTATTACTTGTTAGTTCTCTTTTTAATTTCTACCAAGCATAATTATATATGTATATCACCTGTTCCTTGAACTTGCATTTTTAAAAAAATTTCAAACTATTTTTTTCTATACACCTTTCCCATCTCTTTCTTGCCTCTCAGACAAAAAAAAAAAACTTTTCCTTCCAGAAAAGCTTCCTTTTCTGTGTATCACTTACTACAAAACAGCATCATTACCTTTGTTTGCCTGAATGATTTTTCCCCCTAGATTTTAAGTTTAGAAAAAAAAATTGATGCTTATTCTTGGGACACTGTGTCCTTAGTGCTGGTACTGTTCATGACATAAAATAGATACTCTGTAAATATTTATTGCATGGTTGACTAACTCAATGTGTGACCACACGGTGCTTGTCTAAGTCAGTGAGGTCACTGTTTTAGGTGAAGCTTGTGGGAAAAGGGAAGATCTGAAGAAAATGGGTCAGGCTCATGTTGCTCTAAATAAACTATGTTGTTCTAAATAATATAAGAGCACTTAGTCTAAACAGTGTATTTCTAGTAGAGAAATATTTATTATGCTCTTTAATCTCCTATGGCATACCTCATATAACTTGAAAAGAGGTTGATTTTGCGTGTGACTTGTGACAGTGATCTTGGACTTGGAGTCCTACTCATCAGTACACCCGTGCAGAAGGTGGTCCTGCCTTGCTCACATGCACTCCTCCATAGGCGTAAGACCCTTTGTCCTGTGGGACCACCTACAGGTGCAGGCCTAGAAACAACAACCCAAAGAACCTAAGGCATCATCTCCTGAAGTTGGAGCATGGCTGTTCCTCAGATGTGTGATACTGGCTGGATATCACTTAGGATGAGAACCAAGCATGGATGCGAGGGCTATAGCTCCCAACTTCGTGCCAAGGCAGCTAGCCTGGATGGGAAGAGAAAGAGAAAGGTAGCAATGAAGGAGTGATGCCAGAACTCAGTTGTGGACCTCCGAAGTGTCTGCACGTTCTGTTGTTTGGTTCTGGCTAAAGAGCTGTTTTCTTTTATCTTCCTACTTGTCAAGGTAGGAAGATAGATTTTACATAATAGTGTTTCAACTTGCTTTATAGCCTTTATCAAAATAGGTATTATATGGGTGTCCAATTACACTCACGGAAAGGCCTATAATTATTAGAGGCTCTGTCCTGCTACTAAGAAAAAGAAGCTATTTTTAGAAGATTTTTGCTCTTTTATAGGATGGTGTGACACTAATTTCTAAATAGTTGCTTAAGTTTTTGAGAACTGTTAGTAATATTTTATGCCAAGAGTGAAATATATTTTAGTTATAACCAAGGGGAAAGCATAGTTTTTCTCGTAACACCAAAAATGAGCATGGCATAGGTTATATCTTTCACCTGAATAAATGACAGTGAAAATATTTTGGGGAAGTTCCTATTCCTGACTTTACTGGTTGGAAAGAGATTGTAGATAAGTCATTTTGTTTTATTTTATATTTACTTACTTATTTATTTATTTATTTATTTATTTATTTTTGGCGGAGCTGGGGGTTGAACTCAGGCCCTTGCACTTGCCAGGCAAGCACTTACTCTACTGAGTTATCTCCCAGGCTTATTGTAGATTATTTAAGTCATATTCTATATTTTGTTTTATTCTATATTCCTCATTTATAGGATCATCATGTTATAGAACTTCCCATCATTGCAAAACTCTACACGCGAAACATTCTTCTGTGTCATTAAGTTTTGCAGGATACAAAGATATTACATATTTATTAGACAATATACATTTTTGAAATTTATTGGGCATCCCATAAGATTAAGAACTCTATAAATATAAACTTGTTTAGGCCTTGATAACACTTCAGTGAAAATATGGCTCTTATATCCATTCTACCGATGAGAAAACATGGACAAAAGGAGTAAGCAACTTTTTTAGTGTATACAGTTGTTACCGTATTTCTCATAAAGAGCAGAGCAAGAACTCGGACACCGCAGCATAACTCTAGGCACTATTTTTCTGCCAATAAAAGTGCTTCTACCGTAAGGACAGAGACTCTGGGGCTTCATTTAAAAATAAAGAATGAAAAAAAATGTGATTTTTAATCCACAAATATGTGATTTAATCAAGAAAGAGCACATGCTACTATACTGTTTTAATTCTTTCTTTTTTTTAAAAGAAATGTATTTTCCCTGAAAGTTTACAAGACAAACATTGAACTTGCCTGAGTTTGAAAAGGATGTTTCTTTTGTTCCACTTGAATGACTAATAAAGATTTAAGTCCTTTGGCAAAGTGACAGGGGGTGCTGCTTTTCATTTTTTAAGGGAAAACAGATGAGTTTCATTTCAAGGAGTTTATGACAATATAGAAACACTTAAATTATTTCTGTATTTTAAGTTACGATTACTTCCAAGACAGAATGCTTTTACTTATAAATAGCAGCAGCAACTATCAGACAGCAGAAGCTCACATCAGAAATGAAAATATACACACATAGTTCAATTTCCTTGGGAAAAAATGAATCTATTTAGCTGAAAGAAATAAACCTGAATGGACCAAGAAATATTGACATGTTTTATTTCAATAAGTGTGCTCATTTCTGTTAAAAATTGAGGTAGCCAAAATGTATCCTTAATAAGGCACTGTGAAGTGGGTTGTATTATTTAATTTATCTTTCTATATAATTACTTCACATTTTAATAAATATTTAAAATAACTTTTATGCAACTTTTGTATATAACTGATTCTAAAGGAATAATCTGTAAGTATATGTAACAGGCATTCATGTATTTGAATTTATAGAAAAATCCATTTCACATTGTATGACCTCGCTTTGCAACCCAATAGCTAAAGAAAGTATGTTATAAATCACCAGCACAATATAAATAGCATTTCATAATCTATAGATTAAGAAATTTTCTTGAATATTAAGATGGTTTCCATATTTTCTCTCAAGATAAACACAGAATAATATTATTTGGCCTAAATCAGTTCCTTTTTTATAAATTAGACTAGAAAATTGCATCCGCTCTATTTAGAAATAGCCACGAGAGAGATACTCTGATTATTGAGGTCAGTGCTGTGACTATGGCAGTGACTTAAAAAGCATTCTCATAGCTCAGGACTTTCTATGGAAAGTAATTAAACTTGGCCAAAATTAGGAAAAATTATAGATAAAGGATAAAACATCTTCTTTTCCAATAACAGTGCATAAAGATAAAATGAAAGTATAGTTTCTTTGAAAAGGATCTTTCACCAATATTAATACTATAGTTACGGTTCCTGCTCCATTAAAAAAATTAACTTTTAAGTGTTTTAGAAGTCGCATGCTTACTTCACCACCCTTCTGGGGGAAGAACAGGACACACACAAAACACACACACACACACACACACGCACACACACACACACACACACACACACACGGTGCTCCCTAAATATACAGAAAGAAATTTACTTAAGATTTATACTAGTTTTAATTTTAATTTGGGTACTAGATTTTTCTAAGAGAGTAAAAAATAGCATTGAAACAGAAAAATATTGCAAGTGATACAAGATTTCACTCAACAAAGTAATAGGAATTTTATAGTATTTGTTGTAATACAGTGTTGTCCTCCAACAAGTTAATCATATTACCAGATATACACATGTAAAATTGGAAGAAGAAAGAAGTGAAAAAGTACAAACAATTGAAAAAAAGGAGACAAAACAAATTAAGTATTATCTGTTCCTTTAAAAGGAAGCAGTTTAGACTACAAATGCATGCATTTGGGTCTCAGCAAAACATCTTGTGCTTGTATGCGAAAGAGCAGGAGGTCACCACCTTCCAGCTTGTTATCTAAAGCCATGAAAAAAGTAAGAATTCAAAATTCTGCTATGCTATCACCACCACTTCACTGTTGGTCAAAGAATATTGAAGATCTGGAGGAAGGACATATTCTTAGGATATCAGATAGCATTCACTAAAAGGAAAACTGACAACTTTACAACTAGAAAAGACAAAAGTCTTTTTCATGCTCTTCTTTGGCATCATGAGTTGGAAAGTCACATTTAGTTTTCCCTCCTAAGGCAAAATTATCTCTAATCTTTTCCTAGTCCCTGCCTCCTTTGTGCACTTATTCATTCAATTTTTGCATAATTATCAAACTATTAATTTATTAGAAGCTTTTGTAGGTTCCTGGAATCCACACTGGATAAGAGAACCAGTATTCTTGCTTCCATCAAGCTTACTTTTAATGGTATTTATTAGAAAATCACTTTGGTTCTACCACCCTTGTATACATTTTCAATGTGTCCACTTCTTCATCTCTTTTGTCCTCATCAGTGGCTCCTGTCTGTTCACTTTAAAGAGCCCCGAATTTGGTTCCACGAGTCTGTTTTGTCCCTACACTCCAACTTAAGTCTATTCTCAAAGAACCCAGAGAGATACCTTTCCTATTCAAGTGTTTTATTTCCTGTTGCACTAAAATTGCTGCCATTTCATGGTATTCAGAAGTTAAGAAAATGTTTAAACATGGAAAAAAAAATTACCTGGACTGAAGAGTAAGTGTATTAATTTTGGAAAAGAAAAAAAACTAAAAGGGCATGTCATTAGAAACAAGCTAACAAGACATAGAAGTACTAAAACATGAAAAATAAGTTTCAAGCTCTAAAAAAATTCTTTGCCCATAGTTTTCAATACTGAACACTTGTCTCATGGGCTTTCTGTTGACTATTGAGTACCTTCTTGTGTACAATATGAAATAAATGCATATACCACTCTTTGGTATTAGGCTAATACACATCAATTATTGTGCTTAACATTAGACAACACACCTCAGCTGTGACCTCTTTAAGGTTTCTAGAGCAGCCTGACCCTACTTTGCAGTTATTACATGGAAGATTTTAATTTTTCAAAATAATAATTTCCCTCATGATCTCCTTGTATACTCACTCAAACCCACGGTCAAAATTTGCTCACTGTACAGTCAATGCCCATGATAGCATGTACTAAAAGCCACTAATTTATTTAACTGACTGTAAGAAACAGGAACCTGATTTTACTATGCATTTGCAGAGGGTTTTTGTTTCGTTGTATTTTGTTTTTGCATTTTAGGGAAAGGTCTACAGGGTGTTCAGGGTCTCACTACTAGATCAGACTCATAATGATTCTTCTGTTTACAGTCTCCCAAGAGCTGGGATTACAAGCACCTGCCACCACACCCAGTCTGATTCTCCACTGTTTCAGTGCAACCTGGGGGCAGGGCTGGCACGGCAAGCTGGGGATTGAACTTTGGCCCCTGCAGGCACTTTAATCTGCTGAGCTATTTGACCAGCCTCATTGTGGAGGTTTTGTATGCACCATATTTAAAAAAACTTTTTTTAATTTCTAAGAATTTAAATTACTCAATGACAATGAAACTTTTGGCTCCTATGAAGCTGTTTATAAACAATTATATTATATTATATTATATTATATTATATTATACTTATTTATCTTTTTGAGACAGAATCCTGCTATGCATTTCAAGCTTCCCTTGAGCTCACTTTCTAACCCAGGCTGGTCTCAAACTCACAATAATCCTCGTGTCTTAGACTCCCCAGTGCTGGGATTATAGGCATGCATCACCATACCCAGCAAAATCAGTTATGAAGACCCTGCAAGATGGCTCAGTGGACTAAGCACCTTCTTAGGCAAGTGCAGGGACTTGGGTTCAATCCCGGCACCACAAGCTGCACTGACTTCACCCCTGGGCATGCTGAGCAGGCAACTGAGAGCAGGCTTAGTGGCACAGGCTTGTAATCCCAGCACTGGGGAGGCTGAATACAGTAGGATCACTATGAATCCCAGCTGTGTAGTGATACCCTGCACCAAATACATTTTAAAAGAATCTGTTATGAGTTAACTACTTAAAATGATGAGATTACTTATGTACTTATGCCTCCACGGGTCTGTTTTTTCTGTTGAACAATAACACTCTTTTTTCTTATTTTTAGTACTTTATATTAACGTGAATTTAAAATGTGGCTCCTTCAAATATAATACTGCAAAAGGATTTAAAAGAGCACAAATGAAAATCATAAAAAATTAAGCATAGTCTCTATGCTATTGGATATTTCCCTGCAGATAATGTATTTTCTTCTTGTATTCTGCAATTTTGTATTCAAAGAAAACTTTTAATTATTTGAATATCTCCATTTTTTATTTCTTTTGTTCTTTTAAATTGCTGCTTTTACTGTCTTCTTAACTTCCCTTTTTGAAGAATATTTAAAATTCTGGTTACCTTGCTTATAAACAAGAATAAGGAAGAAAGGCGTTTCAGATAGTGGTTTTCATTGTGAGGGTAATCCTACATCATTGCACACTGAGCTTAATATGAGAATTGTATCTGGAGTTGTTTGATTTGCAGAAATAACAAGCCTTAATGCTTCAGTTTCTGATGGTAATTAGTTTTCAACCCAGACAGTCTGGATAACTATATATTTACTACCTTGTAAAGAACTATCATAACAAGCCCTTAAGCATTATTTGAAAATTAATAAACTAAAGTAGGAGGAAACCCTTTACTTTCCCATAGCAACATGAACTGAGTTATATTGTTTTATTGCAAAATTTTACTTTTCAATTATAGGTTTACTAAATTAAGAAGCTTGAAAAGCATGAAAACCAATTATTAGTTTCTTGACACTGCAGATGACTAATGCAATGAGTCCAGCTTACTATAAGGACAAAAAGGGAAAGAAAGAAAG
>NW_004524589.1:26799952-26802856 GCF_000260255.1 Octodon degus | reverse complement strand
GAGAGAGAGAGAGAGAGAGAGAGAGAGAGAGAGAGAGAGAGACGAAGAGAGAGACCGAGACAGAGAGAAAGAGAGACAGACACAGAGACAGAGACCGAGAGAGAGAGAAAGGCAGAGAGATACAATTTGAAAAAGGATCACATTTTACAGAGATTGTAATGCAGAAAGAGGAGCCTGCCGAAAAAGAAATCTAGCCTTTTCTCTTCCATTGACACCTTGCCATGCCAACTTCAAGTCAGTAAATGTACTGTCATACCTTACGGTAGTAAGCAAAGGTTTGGTCACCAACAGCCAGCATTTAGGTTTTAATTTTAAGACTTATCAGCTGTGTGATATTGATCACGTCCACGAGGCTGTGACTCAGTTTCCTTATCCGCAAAATGAAGACAAGCTTCCTGAACTGATATAAGAACTAAAGGAGTTTCCAGGGATGAGTTTTAAAACAAGGCTAAATCTACAAGTTAGAATAGCAGGGCTTATGAACAAAGGTAATGAATATGTACACATGTATATGATGGAGCGAGCGCAACAGCGATTTAAAGAAAAAATCTCATTATTCCAATTTTTACTTGAACTCTTTAAAGTATATTTAATGTTAATTTACTAAATCCTAAGGTCATTAATTTAGTCATGATAAAACAGAGAGAGGCATAAGTTTAGAGAAAAGTTGAGAAAAAAGGAGGAAAAAGAAACGGAAGATGTTGAGTACAAAGTCTCTAAGCTGTTAAATTTAGTACTTTTAACTTTGAAAGCACTGTTCCTGGGTTGCTATGAGTTGCTAGATGTCAACTGAAGAGTGAAATACCCAAGGAATATATTCCTATTTTAATAGAAAAACCTGCTTAAGGAATGGAAAGAGATCAATCAATCAATCAATCAATCAATCAATTTAAAACACATACTAAGAATCAAGTCAATTTGATCTCCAGTGAAGGATAAACTTACACTCCAGAAAAATCAAGAACTGTGTGAATTTCAGTAAAATCCTACTTATTCTTCATTGAATCTATTCACAGGTGGTCAATTAGTGCCCGATAAGGGAATAAATGTATGAAATATTTACATGGTGGTGAGAATCAGAAACAGAGATTATAAAACTGCTGGCAAAAAAAAAGACTAATTTGATTTTCAAGTGTTTGCTGTTTGGTCTTCCTAGTCTATCAAAAATAAAAACATTTTAAAATTCACAGGATTTCACATAAAAATAGACGACTGGATTCTCTGCAAAAATTTGTAGCTCTGAGAAGGGTAGTTCTTTGTTTCTGCCTGGCAATAAACTCCCAGAGCTGGATAATTCTGCTTTTCTAAGGCAAGAAGAATGTGACAATAAAACTTGACTGCTATGATCATTTATAATTTTTGCCACGTGCCACTTGGACTATAGTTCCTGAACCAGAATTGCAGAGTTTTTTTGGTTCTTTTGTGACATTTTCTCATCCTTTAAAACTAGTTGCTGGACCTCTACAGCCATCCAGGCGGCATCATTCTTTTTTTTTTTTTTTTTCTTTTTTTCAGAACCAGGGATTGAACTTAGGCCCTTGCGCTTGCCAGGGAAACGCTAGTTTTACTGAGCCATCTCCTCGGCTACTTCATCATTTTTTGATGAAAAGGTGAGTAGCACTGCACAGTTCTAGGGGTTTTCAGCGTGGACACTACTGACATTTTGGGTCAGAAAACCAAGTTTCCTGTGGAAGCTTCCTGAATGCAGTACTATCCAGGCCTCTCCCAATGACAAAAAAATAGGTTACAGGCTTTGTGAAATGTAACCTGGAGGGCAAAATATCCCCCCACAGAAAAACACTGAATCAGCTATCTCCCAGGGAGAGTACCCTGAAACAAAGCAGGGTTCACATTAGAAATATATCAACAAACCTGAAGACAGGGCCTTGCCAGTGTACCCACATTCTAGATTTAATTGCTGAGAATTAACCACTGATGGAACAAAATCATCCAAACTGAAGCCAAGTGTAATAATAAAACAGCTGCTTCTTTATCCATTGATGTGTGTGTGTGTGTGTGTGTGTGTGTGTGTGTGTGTGTGTGGTACTCTACCATTAAACTATGTCCCCAGCTCTTTTTATTTTATTTTTAAATTTTGAGAAAGCCTTACTAAATGGTTCATGCTGGCCTGATACTCAAAACCTTCCTGCCTCTGACTTTCAGTATCTGGGATTACAGAAATACCATGTTGCCCCAGGCTTACTACCAGTAGTTTTTAATGGGGCTTAATAAAGTTGAGGCAACACAGTGAACAAAGTAATGTTGTAATAGATAGCCTTCTGCCCTTGGTAATATCTGGATAATATTGCTCTTCTGGTAGTTAATCCTGTTTCCTGCTCACATTCTATTCCTGACAAGTTATATCTTAAACTTGATTAGGTTATACATTACATAGTATCATCACTAGTTATATATAAGTGAGGTTTACCACTTCCAATATGGGCTTTTTTTTTTTAGCAAGGGGACTTGAAGAAAGCTTCAAGGAATGGAAGTATATGGCTATAATTAAGCAACTCATATGGGACATACCATAGTGATAGAAAAATAGTTCGGTGATTGAGCTTTTAAATCTTATGGGAGGGCCGGGGGGATGGCTCAGTGGACTAAGCGCTTCCCTGACAAGGGCCTGAGTTCAATCCCTAGTTACACCAAAAAAAAAAAAAATCTTACGGGAGTCATCAATAATGGTAAATTTGATAAAATATTATTTACAGTAATTATACATCTGGTTAAATTTTATGTAAACATTTCAATTTAAATATCTTAATACATAGATAGGATATCATGTCCAAATCTTGTACAGCAATTAACCACTGTGAGGAATGTATGCAATGTGTTAATTATTGAAACTGTCCTACCAATTTGATTTGAAACTGTCTCATTGCTATTTGTTTATCAATAAAA
>NW_004524589.1:26776193-26799852 GCF_000260255.1 Octodon degus | reverse complement strand
CAAAATGATTAAGATAGATATAGAGTTACATTCTCTTAATGAAGACAGTGACTTGTTCTAATGGTGCTTATAGATAGGATATCATGTCAGCATCTTGTACAACAATTAACCACTGGGAGAAATGTATGCAATGTGTTAATTATTGAAACTGTCCTACCAATTTGATTTGAAACTGTCTCATTGCTATTTGTTTATCAATAAAATTATGGAAAAGAAAAAAAATAAATATCTTAATGCAATAAGATTAACCTGGAAGATCATAACAAAATTTTCACACAGGCTGTCTCATGTATTTCATTTAAATAAAAGTTAGGTAATACTAAGTAATGATAATAACAATAAGGCTTAAGATTTTATGTCATTTAAATTTTGTTTTCTTAGATTCAGAAAAAAGTATCCTATTAAAACCCTCTTGGTGAGGTTAATCTATCTTTATTTCTCTTACACCTTCTCTATACCATTTCTGTCAATGAAGGTATATTCCCATAGCCTGTCCTTGGAAACCATGTCCAATGTCAGTTTAAATGACTCAGGTGATAACTTCAAGTACAGTTCAATTCTTCCTTTGGGAAACTAGTCCATTGACTATATTAAGTGGGTTACTTTGCATATGTTAATTAGCTGCTTCACTCAGTACAGACTACTTATGTACGATATACTTTCCATCCATGAATTAGCAGACAAGAAAGAGACAAAGGTAAAAGTTAGGAATTTTTCACATTCTACCTACTGAGTCCTAGAGACTAACTTAAATTCAGTGTACTCTTTTTCTAGTTACAGTTGTTTAAGCATTGAAAGTTAAGTACGACTCTCACTTCTTGATGTACAGATTTTTCAGCTAAAAGTAAAATAGCTTTCTTCTAAAACATACAATGAAATGACTATTCTCTTTGAAGAGTTAGCCAACACATTAATGAAGATAACTACTACTAATAATATTTTCATTTTGCCTTTTCAAGAGTTAGCAAGCAAAACATAGAAAACATAAAAGAAAGAAAATATTTGGGTAGAAATTATAAAAAGGCTGTCTTAAAAATAGTTGTCCCCTTTACTAAAGCATATCAAACTGTAGTCCTCAAGCCATTGAGACCCGCAGGAAAGATAATAGCTAAGGCTAAAATCAACATTAGTGAACAAACTCAAAATATTCTTAGACTGCGCATAATTTAAATCAACTCTTACTGTAGCTTCCACATAATTTAGAAGAGATAAAAGTATTCATCTCACAAATCTTTTGAACCACACTGTAGGATAATTTTTTTGTTAAGATTTCTTTAAAAAGTGTTATCTTAGCTAAAAGGCAATTCCAGACTATAGTGAATACTGCTATGATAGAATCGTGAAGCTACCCAGACATCCTCAAGACTTTTTGCCTATGAATATGAAATGAGTCAGCAAATAAATGCATACTCATAAACAATTTTGTATTTCATGGCAAGCATTATATTTATAGGAGCAAATTCCTTTCGATGTATTGTGATATAATTTTTGTTTTAAACAAGGAATAAAAAGAAAATCCATTGCGTTGGGTACCAAAAAATATTATAAGAAAAAGCCAGTTGAAGTATATTTTTAAAGTACCTGGTTATTAAACCCTTTTCCAATGCTATACATAAGCTCTTAGAGTACACAGTCATTTAGCCAACTATTACATTAGGGTAGAGAAAGCTAAGAGAGGTGGTAAGAATAGCAACTACTTAAGCCAGACTAGATATTAATGAGAAGATATGAAGAAAGCTAGATCTAGGCGTGAAAACCAACCAAAAAAAAAAAAAAAGACTCCTAAAGTACTGATGAGATGAAACAGAAGACTTACTCTACACTAAGTGGCAGCATTCTAAATCTAATCTTGGAGAAGAGAACAGGGAGAACAAAACAGCAGGGAATACAGTGTCTATTGGGTATCAACAGATGAGGGCTATTTATAAATTAATCTTAGTAACTAATTTCAGATTAAACAAGACAAGAACAAAGCTTGACTAACTATAAATTTGATTTAGGTTAAGACAGTTCTAAGTTGTGTTGATAAAATAGAGAACTAGTACAACACACATGCAATTTCTGAAAGAAAGGCCATAGATTTGTCAATTTATTCCATTATTAAAACAAGCTCAGAAAAGCAAACTTTGCTAATGAACTCACAAATAATTATGCCGGAAATTTTTATGCTGCCACTAGACCTTCTGTAAGGTTATATAAACTGATCTTAATTTTTCTATACTGACCCCTAAAGGCACTTCCTATTGTAAAATAGTCTATTAAGAATTGGTCTATATTTTGGAAAGCTATAATATTAAATTCGTTATGGTATTTTGCAGTTCAGGCACTAATTTAGATTGTGTAATCCTTTTAAGATTTTAATGGGTAAAAGCTATTTTAAGAATTTTTGCAAGCAAACTATATAGGTACACGTAGAAAGGTACTTCTCTTTTAGGCCTTTTAAAATATAAATAAGATATTTATGTTAAATTGATTAAGGCTAAAAATGTAACACACTCTGTTAGAAAGCTTTAACAAGACAAAATCCTATATAAAATAGTATTATTACCCAATCTTGGTACCAAGTCTTGATTTTAAAAACCAAGCAAAACTTATCAACTCTAAAACAATTTATAATAATAATAATAATAATAATAATAATGATAACTATTAATATTAAAGTTAGTATCATTTGGAGAAAACTAAAAATAAAAAATATCCAAAAAGGTTAAAATCTCTTCACCTTTTTATCAAGTCCTACTACTTATATATGTATATATATATAGCTTTTGTTTTTGTTTTTTGCCACTGATTATATATTTATGAATACATTTTTATTTTACAATATATCTTTTCAATAAATATAACAAAAACTTTTAAAAAGCTGATTAATATTTTCATGTATAAATGTCACAATTTTAAAAATCTTTTATTTATTCATTTACTTATTTGGTACAGGGTCTCACTACTCAGCTTGGGCTAGCAATGATCCTCCTGTCTCAGCCTTCTCCATGCCTGGATCATAGGTGTGCACCATGATGGCCGATTTCAGTGGCTAGCTCCTTGAGGGAGGCACCAGCACTGCATGTGGTACTCAGGATTGAAGCTGGGGCCTTGCCCTTGCCAGGCAGGCACTCAGACCACTGAGCTATCTCCTCAACCCTAAATGTCATTATTTATTTAATCCATCTGGCATTGTTGCACATTCTATAAGTTCTATTTGTTTCCTTTGCCCTTATACTCAATATTTCATGTAACACTCATGTCATTTCATGGGGAGACAAGTGAGGACAGAAGAATGTTAGGAGTATAGGTTCTAGTATTAGACCAACCTCCAGGCACAAGTTCTAGGAACATCTCAAACTGAATATATTTTGGATGTCCTGATTTGAAAATGGAAATTAATAGCCCAATTTTAAAACTTTGCATTTGATTACTAAAGAAGTATTTTTCCCACATGATAATTATTTATGTTCTTTTGCCAATTTTCAGTTTAAGACCTGGGCTCTTATTTTATTGAGCTCTTACCTCTTACTGATTTGTTTTAACTCTTCACAAGTTAAAGAATAACAAAGAACATATATGTACAAACATGAGTTCTATAAAGGCAGTGGTTGTTTTCTCTTTTGTATTTTTTTTATCCCCAATACCAAAACTGTCTGGGGTATTTCTTTTCTTTTCTTTTCTTTTCTTTTCTTTTCTTTTCTTTTCTTTTCTTTTCTTTTCTTTTTCTTTTCTATTTATTTATTTATTTATTTATTTATTTGTATTTTAGGGAAGGGTCGACAGGGTGTTCAGGGTCTCACTACTAGATCAGACTCATAGTGATTCACCTGTTTACAGCCTCCCAAGAGCTGAGATTACAGGTGCACGACACCACACCCAGTCTCAATTGCCATCTCAGTGCACCAGATTAAATCCCTGGCCCTTGCGCTTACTTGCAGGTGTTTTAATCTGCTGAGAAATTTGGCCTGCCTTTTATATCAAGTATTTACTGAAAATGCAAAACACTTTATTCAATTAATTGATCTGAAAGTTTAAGAATTCTATAGACACAATTATGGTAAAATTACCTTGCAATGATTATAGATGTTTATGTAACTTGATTATTCAAATTTTATAACACTAGCGACTGCATTTTCATGTCATCTGTACTCAAGTTATAGTCACTCTCCGTCAGTATATGGCAGATTTTAGCATTTTAATTGGCTTATTGGTGCAGTGAAATGTTTTCAGATGATGATCTGTGCAATAGATGGGACTAAATCTGATGTAGGGGCCCATGTTTGTAGCCCCAGCTGCTCAGGAATAACTCTAAAGGGTAGGCCAATCTGGATAATCAGTGACTTAGTGAAACCTGCCTGAAAAATGATAGAAAAATGAAAAAGAATGAGGATGTAGCTCTGAGCTCCCCAGGTATAGTAGCCATCATTTAAATAAATAAATATGACTAAATGATTTTTTAATGTATAAACCAAAATAAAAGAAGTACAAACTTAATTGTTTAAAACTCTTCAAAATTCAGATAAAACACTAAGCTATTTTCTATTCAGGAAAGGTTTAAGTAATAAATTTAAAATTCAACTTTTCTTCTTTGTGTGCCTAGAAATTTGAGTAAAAATAATATCATGTCTGATTTATTTAAATAAAATATTTACAAGAAAATTTGAACTCAACATAACATAAGCATGATATACACACTTAAGGTTATACTATATGAGCAAGAAGTCAGTCTGGAAGAAAGAGCTACACAGCTTTGTAACAGAAGAAATTCATCACAGAAGATAGGTATCCTAAGATGAGGAAAAGCTGAGAAGCCAGTCCATGAGACAATTCAGAGATGATCAACCACAGAAAGCTGAAGAATCAAGACCAGAACCATCAGAGGGAACTGAGAACATGGAGCAAAACAGAAGAGCAGGAGAGGATCTGGGTGGGGTTGACAATTGATGGAAACAGATTCTTAACTGTCAAATGAGCACAGTTCAGAGAGAGCATGGGAGTAAGTTTCCTTAAGGAATGAATAGGGCCTGGGAGATAGCTCAGTGGAATAAGTGCTTCCCTGGCAAGCACAAGGGCCTGAGTTCAATCCCCGGTTCCAAAAAAAAAAAAAAAAGGAATGAACAGATAAGGGATTCTTTACTGTATAAAGTTAGAAGAAAAAAAGTCCTAGAGGACGGTTAGGCTTCAAATTTGACACGAGTCAAATGAGGGAATTAACTGGCAGACTAGCTCCATCAGAGTACAAGGACCATGTAATGGAAAATGAAAGAAAAGTTTAATGTGAAGCACCGAAGAGTAGTGATAGAGACTACAGAGTTGCTGCCTTTTTGACCATTTATTCTCATATTTATATACTTTCTACTGTTCTTAACTACTAGTTCAGAAAGTTAAGCAAGAGGTTGTTCAGTTGATGAATTCACAGGGACAAAATACTCATCCCAACCTAAAGAAGAAGAAGTTTATTTTGTCTCCTGATTTCCAATAGGTCCACTTTATCCTTGGGTGGCTCCAGGGCAGAAATAGCATGGTTGAAAGGTATGATCTTGGAGAGCTGTCTAGCCCACAACAGTGAGGAAGCGGAGAGACAAAGGAAAGCCACAGCTCCATGCACCCCTCTAGCTCACCCTCTATGCATCTGTCTCTTTTAGTCAGGTCTCACCTCTCAAGATCCTGGTGAGCTACGAACTCATCAATACACTAATTCACTGACGAATATGGCAACCCTATGATTCAATCACCTTCCACAAACTCACAGCTGAACAGGTGACTTTGGGAAGGAATTTTCAACCCAAACCGTAATATTCTGCTTCTGGCCCCTAAAATGCTCATGCTCATCTCATTATGCAAGATATCTTTAGACCATCCCCAAGAGTTGCCAAATTCTTAGCAGTTTCAACATTGCTGGAAAATCCAAATGCAAAGTTCCCTTTGAAACACAAGGCAAACATTTATCTGTAAGTCTCTGTTAAAAGCGAGAAAAAGTTAAAACCCTCTGACATGTGATGACATAAAGTAAATATTCCAACTCCAAAAAGAAATAAGGGAATAGAATAGAATCAAGCTGAAGAAGGACTGTAATCCAACAAGATATGTACTCTCTTGTAACACCACACCCAGCAATGGAGCATGTGTTGGTGAGCTGTGAGCTCTGAAGCAGTGGGGCAGTCCCACCCATACAGCTTTCCTGGCTGCAGCCCACATGGTCTCTTTCTTGTGCTGGCTTGTCTTCCCATCTCTGGTTTTCTCCAGTAAAGGTCCCATATTCTGGCATCTCCAGTTTCATCCAGAATTCCCCACTACAACTTCAGCTTCACTATCATCATTCTATCTATCATCTTTTCAGGGGCTCTTGGTAGAGTTCCTGACTCTGCTACTTTGTTTTTTCTTGGTCTGCCAAGAAACTTCTGTGACCCCATAATTTTTGTATTTTGCACCGTGTTGATGGTACAATGATCTTCAGCAAGCATGAACTGTAGCCAGGGCCCTTTGAACTGTGGCTGCAGTGGTCTCTGGGTGCCTGGAGGACTGAATTTGAGAAAATTCCTTGGGCCTACATTGTTATGACTGAACAAGAAAGCCTGAGCCTCACTCTTCAAAGCAAAGTCTTTCCAAGAAATTTATTCTTTTGTACTCTGGAGTTTTCAGTATACAGCATCTGGCCCATTTCTGAAATGCCTTTAGGCCTTATTTCCTCTTATCTTGCAATGAATGAAATACTTGGATTTATTTAATGCTAATGATTTTTAGCAACTGTACTCTTCTTTGCCCTAACTTTACAGGCTCTTCTTTTCTGGTTAAGCTTCATGTTCCTTCAACTCTTGGTTTGCTTCTGATTGTAACCATATATCTGGCTGAGAGCAACCCAGAGTGCCCAAGCCAGAGTCTGAAAGTTGGGTTGCCTTGAACTTTCCTCAGCAAGATGGATAATCTGTTCCTCTTAAACTTAATGTCTTGTGAAGTCTCAGGACATGGGCAAAAATGTACACAACTATTCTGCCAGAGCATAAAACACAACTTCTACTCCCAATGCCTGCAGAGTTCTTATTCCCAAATGAAACCATATGAGCCGGGCCTTTATTGCTTGCATTTCTATCAGCATTCTGATCTTCTGCGTGTAATTGGTATCACATATCAAACACTTCTCACAACATCCTAGGGCTTCTCTTGCCCACATCTTTAAAATTTTCCAAACTCCCTGAAAAGCAGTTCTGTTGGATTTGAACCACATGATAACAGGTCAGCAATGACCTCACTTATCTGGTATTGGACACTAGCTCACCACTAGATCAAATGTACTCAAAATTTACAATTTAGAGGTGTAGAGGTTTATTTTGCCTCACACTTTCCAGTTGGTTTAGTCCATGGTTGGATCCAGGACAGAGTTTGCATGGTTGGAGGATGTGAGACAGTAAAACTCTTCATCCCATGTGGCCAGGAGGCAGAGGGAGGGAGGAGCGTGGCACAGGAATATACCTTTGCAGGCCATATTGCCCATGACCTACCCATTCCAACCAACCCTTAACTCTAAACAGCACATTCAGCCAGGACTTCAAGAACAGACTAATGCACTGATTAGTGAAGAGCCCTTTTGATCCAACTGGCACTTTCTAAAAACTTCCCCTCTGCATATGAGACTATAGGGAACATTTGAGATCTAATATATGACACTAAGAAATATTAATATATTTTAGACTTATCAATTATATAGCTCTTGTCATAAACTATATAACCCTTGTCTAATAAATGAAAATTTCCAAGTGCAGAATATGTTAATCTTCAAGGCAGAAACCTTATAGACAGTTTTGACCTTAAATGTTACATGCTAGAGGTACCGTGTTGGTGAGTGGAGTCACTGGCATTGTGTTAGTTCAGTGAGGTTTTGGTGGCACTGTGCCTGTGCATCCTCTAAATGCTACCTACCTGCATGTTCGTTTTTGCTGAGTATTAAAAAGAATGAAAACATAATCTAAATATTAAATAGTTTTGTCTTCTGATGTGGTGAATTTGAAATAGTCTTTTTCTGTGCCTCATGTTACCTGCAGTAAATTAAAGTTTATGGTCTGTAAATGATAGTCCCATGTTTTTGACCATAGCCAAGAGCACTGGATAAAGGAAATTTGCCCCGATTCCTTATTTTTATTCCAATTTTTCACTGACTGCAACATAGTAAAAGAACTGTCAGGGCCTCTTCTCTAGGGTGTGTGTTCCATTTCTTCATCATTCTAAGTTCATTCTCCAGGACTGAAACACTTATCAAAGCTCTTTAAACATACTATGCCTTGTGATTTTGATTCCTTATTCACTTGCTCTAACTTCCCCCTGCTGGGCAGGCTTGTATGAATAATTTTTGATTCAAATCACATATGATTTTGTTCCACGAACACATAATTTAAGTTCCGTTTTCTATGCCATAATACTAACCTCTGTTAGTCTTTATCACCCCTTGTATAAATTATCTCCTTCAGAATTATAATGGTTTTATTGTCTATCACAACCTGTCTTGAGCATTCCCTATGGGCTCAGACTATACCACACTGCCTTTACACTTCAGATTTGAGGAGTATGTGTTAAATTCTCAGTAGATGTTTGTTGGAATGAATTGAGCATTGAGTTCTGTTTTAAATCTATCAGTAATAATGTAAGGATTTTTATACTACATGTCAAGTATTAACTGAAAGTACAGCTGCTCTGAACGTCAGCTCTGGGTTTTGTGGATTTTGGATCTCTGATGATTACTGATCATTATTAGATCATTATCATAGATCCTGTTTTAAGTGGTTTACATATATGAATTTATATAATCTTCTAACAATTGTGCATTATAGAGTCAAAAAATATCTCCATTTTACAGAAACAGGGCCATAAGAGATAGAGTAATTTCTTAGAAGATATGGAGATTAGAAGTTTGTGATTCACACAAGCTGTCTGACTCTGGACCCTTGGTGACCAGGTTATAGGACATCCCAGTATATTCCAAGATTTTTTTTCAGTAACACTTGTAATAGGAACTAGCATATTTGACACATATATATTGCATACCATCTATATTTTAAGAACTATTAGTTCCTGTACTAGGTTCTGGTACATTAACCTAAGATAAGCTAAAATCTTTCTTCTCAAGGAAACTATGGGTAGTGAGTAGAAAGGAACAGAAAATCATGGTACATGGTGCTCAGTAAATACTTGGACAATGAATTAATCACTGCCATGATAGTAGTAATAGAGACCGACATATTAAAGCAAAGGGAGTTATCCTACTAATACCTGAGTTAGCTGGTTATCAGTAAAGTCTTTCTGTACATTAGCTTTATGAACATAAGGGAAGGCATATTGTATAAGCCACTAATAATCAGTGAGAAGGTCTAGAAGTATGAGACAACCTCATACACTTCAATAAAAATGTATCATATGAAGAAATAGTGAAATGAGTGGCATAGTGCTCTGAGATGAGGCTAGAAATAAGTCCAGGGCCTCAGGGTGAAGGGCTTTGGATGTTAAGTTGTGAACTGTGAACTATAGCATGACAGTCTTGGGAACCACTTAAGGTTTGAAAGTCAGATGATGACATGATCAAAATGGCATTTTAGAAAGGTCACTCTGACAACAGTGAGGAAGGTAGATTAAAAGGTCTATGCTGCATAGAACAAGAGGTTATTGCAAGAAGTGGAGGAAAAACAGAAAGGTGAGGAGAGGAGAGGTTGCACTTGGAAATATCAGTAAGGTGTACGCAATCAAACTTCTTGTGCTTACAGAATATTTTGTATGGACTTCCATAGCAGAGAGTCTTCAACATTGTATAGTTTTCTTTCCAACTATTGTTGTTCTGTTATAGCATATAACTTTTGATTAATGAAGAATTTCAAATAATAAATAAACCTTGGTGAGTAAGTAGACATAGGGAAAAGAAAGAAAAGAGGTTAATTAAAAAACTTTCAACGTTTTTTGGCAATGACAACATGGTGTCATACTTTTAGACTGACTACAGGAAAAGAAGGAAGTTCCAGAGGAAGGGTGGAAAGCTAAAAGTAGGCAGCAGCATGAAGATCAGTCACACAGAGGTACCTCCAAGTCAGTTAACACACAAGAGTGATGTTCAAACTATTTCTGTCTTATAAATTCAGAGGCATTAATGTGGGTGTGATAGTTGATGCTTTGTTTGGATAAGTTCCTGTAGGGACAGTTTTGTGTCTATAAATAGAATAATATAAGTAAAAAACAGTGAAGGACTGAGAACACAAGAAGAAAATAGAAGAAATCTCGGATGAAGAAAGAATTCTTAAAAAGAACATTTATAGAAGCACAGAAAAAAAAAAGGAGTTCAGAGCACTGAGTATTTGATAGTGACAGTTACCATAGAGAAATGAAATGTAATAAACATAGCACGCATTTCATTTTATCCAGTCACACTGAGGGCAACGAAGAAATTAGTGGAAGTAGAGGCAACAGAATGATGGAACCAGAAACCAGATTAGAGTGGAATGAAAAACAAATGGGACATAAGAAGTGCAAACTAACTTTCAAAAAGCTTCAAGACTTTCACTCGACAGAGAAGCAAGGAGAGCCAGAGGAGGCTGTGTAACCAAGGGTGACATTGTTTTAAGATAAGACAGGGTGGAGTTTCTCCTCAGGCCTGAATTGTCACAGGATCAGTGACAAAATAAGAGGATCAAAGCTAGTGAAAAAATAAGAGTCTAAGCTACATAGGGAAGGAGGTAAACATCAAACTAGAAGGAAGATAGTGTAAAGCACAAAGAAAAGCAGAGGAGACTTGAATCGGGCAGTGATCGGATAGTGGGATAATTATGCCTCACTTTTAGACTGTGAATCTGCATAAGGTGATATAAAATGGTCATATATTAATCAAACATAATCTTCTTGGTGTATGTCATATCATATTTAGGCCTGAATGCCTCTAGTGCATGTGGAAATTCATTCCTAAAATGCAACAGAGGAGATAGATGCTGGAACTCAGAAAGCAAAACCTTGAAGGGTTACGGGCACAACTATTCAATGATATGCATATTAAAATCACTTTGGTCAAACAAATTTCAAAATTCTCAAAAGCTGTGAAGGAGATCTCGACACATAGTGACAAAGATGAGCTGAGCCTGAAGATAGAAGCCTCCATAAAGTGCTTTGAGGAGAGGTAGAGGAATTGTTTGTAATTGGCCCTGGAGAGAAGGAAAATAAACACAAGGTGGACCCTGTGGTATGAGCATGGGGATCATTGGCCACTGACACTGGAGACTGAAGCAGGAAAAGCATTTGCTTCAGGGGAGGCCATATTCCTAATAAGACAGAGAAAGCAATTAGAGTCCTGAGTGAAGAGGTTGATGCAGTAGGGCAGTTTGTTAATAACCCTAACTTAGGTGGAAATAAATCTAGCACCTAGCAGTGTTCTAACAAGCACTCTACAGAATGAAATTATAAGGGAATAAAACCAGTATTTACTCTATGCCTTCTATGTACCTGGCCCAGTACGAGTCATGTCCATGTACAAACTCACTTGAGCCTCAGTGGTTCAAGTATAGTCTGCAGGTTTCAAATCATATGTTGGAGTCCACAGCATGTCATTTCTTAGCTAAATGCTTTTGCTAAAATTGATTTACCTTCTTGGACCTCATTGTTTCTCTCTGAAAAATGGGAATAATAGTGTTATTTATTTAGCAAGGTTACTAAGAAGGTTAAATGAAACAAGAAATATTTCCTGCCATGCATTACACAGTATGTGGTAAATATGATGAATGACATTTTTTGTTATTTTTATTTTGCAAATAGGAAACATGGCTGCAAGTTAAGATCTTATAATCAAAACTCATATCAAAGTTACCAATCTCTAATGCACATTATATCATATGGTGTTACATTTTAAACTTTAATACTTGTCTTTCTAATACTTTAGCCTACAGTAAGTATCTGTTGTGTAATGTTGAATACACTCTCAATTACAAGTTGTATGATTTTTTTCATACATTACTGCTCCTGAGCATGATTCCATCCTCCACTTACTAGAAATTATTTTGAGCTTACTGGAGGCCATTGTATTATACAAGTTTAAAGATATAAACAGCATCAGGTGATAACTATGGAAATTTGAAGTGAAGATACAAAGTGTTATTTAAACAAGCTGGATAATATATAGGAATAAACTAAACTATCTAGAAAGTGAAAAACCAAGACAAATATGGACTGATAATTACTTACCTAAAGCATTTTACCATGAACAGAAATGAAGAAAGTTAGGAACAAATGCTTATTTGAGTGTTAAGTTCAAGTTTATTGGGAGGCAGGGGAAATCTCAAAATAATTCTTTTTTCCTAAATAAAGTCCTAAGTGAATTAAGACTGGAAATAAAGGTTACATTTTCTTTAGAAACCAAAAATGAGTACATTTAGCTTCATGCAACAAGTCTGAAGAATTTGCTAACCTATTTAAAAAAGTAGAAGCACAATTTGTGAGCATACTAAGATCTGATCTCAGTAATGAAAGGCATGCGTTGGTATACTGCAGTGAACTATCAACATTTTAGGGTACATCTTAAATAATGTAAGGGGCCAAATGAGACCAATAGTAAGTAAAATCTTGCCAAAACGGAGTCTGTTTCACTCAACCAACTCTTAGTTAAAACTAAGAAAGGATAATAATCATCACTCTTTTGTGAAGAATGGTAATTCAGTGACATAAAAAGAAACTTTGGACTTTTTCTTCATTGACCACTGTTAGTCCATTAATAATTTAACTTCTTTCAAAGGGAACTTCTTCAAAATACTTAACACTATCATATTTTGTTACTGATCCACAGTCCATTAATCACAGTCAAGAACTATCAATCAAAGGGGCCAGCCAGATAGTTCAGCAGACTAAAGCACTTGCTTAGGCAGAGTGCAGGGCCAATGTTCTATCCCCAGCACCACATGCCATGCCTGCCCCTAGTCTGGTACACACTGAGATGGCGATTGAGACTGGGCATGGTGGTGTATACCCGTAATCCCAGCACTTGAGAGGCTGAAAATGGGAGGATCACTATGAATCCAATCTACATAGTGAGACCCTGTTGACCCTGTACTAAATACATAAAAAAAACTGTCAACCACAGTCAAATAAGGACAACTTCAGTGATAACAGATAAGAACTTCTTTATAACCTTAAAATTACACACAGACCAGGCATAGTGGCACACACCTGTAATCCCAGTGCTGGGGAGGCTAAAAACAGGAGGATCACTATGAGTCTGAGCTGCATAGTGAGACTCTGTGCCAAAAACATTAAAAAGATAAATAAATAGATAGCAATGTTAAAAATCACAAGCAAAATAATAGAATTTAGATTCTATACTCCGTGATTGGTAACTTTCATAATCTTGAAGATATTCAAAGTGAATTTTGGATTTGCACTGGATTTGTTTAATGGTTTACATTAAAGAAATCAGAAACATGTAGAAGAAAAATCAGAGAAATCATAGATGTGAGACTTTTACTTTCTTCTCAAAGAAAAATTGAAGAAAAAAAAAGATATAAAAGATTCAAATGATTTCTTTAGGCAAATTCCCCTAAGACATTGACCTCCATCTTGTACGTTTTTCCTTAATATGTTTTTCATTTCTAAATTGCCTTAGTTCCTTTCCACATTGCTGGGACAAAATTGAAGGACTGCAAAGTTAAAGGAGAGGTTTATTTGGCTCACAATTGTAGAAGCTTCAGTTCATAATCAGGTGGCTCCAAAGCAGAGGCATGTGGCTGAGGGGCATCACAGAGAAAGAACACTTTATGGTGGAAAGAAGGTAGAAAAGCAAGCAAGCAAGTGATCCTAGTTTTTTTCTCCCCTTTGTATATCCTGTGTAGGCTGTTGGGATTGGGGCGGTGGCAAACCAATCAGTGGAATGATTTTGTAATTACCCACTCTTAAATTTACTACCCTTAATTCTGGCATTGCACCATCATTATTGTTTGTCGAGTTATTCTCCAAAAGCCTCATACAGTCATGGAACAGACTTCTAGAATTTGTGATTAATTCATATCCAATGCTGAGATTACAGGTATGAGTACTGCTGGGATTATGGGTGCAAATGTTGCCAGTATTATGGATGTGAGTGCTACACCCAGCCTTGAGTGGATAGCCTGAATGCAAAAGAAAGGAGACAGACTTGCTCTCTGTTACTCCTGTTACTGTTTCTGCTCCCTTTTGCTCTTGCTTTTGTTGTTTTCTGCCACCACAGATAGCTGTTTCTTGTCATGGGCCAGTCTGCCTTGGAGCTAGCTGAGTATGGACTGAAACCTCAACAAACTGAGGTAAATGAAGCTTTCCTTTCTTCATTTTGGGTGTTGAGTATTTTTGTTCCAACACAAAAAAAAGTAACTGAGACAGAATTTGGTAGCAGGAATGGGGTCATTGCTTTGGCTAAACTCTATGATGTGTATTACAAGCCTTTGGGAAAGGCTTGTATGAAGCGATAGGAAGGATTTGGTGATATTACCTACAAGAGAAGAGGTGGAATGCCTTCAGCTGTTCTGAATGGAAGGTTCTGCTCAGAGCTCAGAATGCTAGATAGAAATCTTGCCTGTGAACACCAGACTAGGGAGGTTTCTTCTGGGAAGAACGACTACCTTGGTTGTTGGACTCCAGATGATGTGTGTTATGGCTTAATAGAAAGTTTGTCTGAATTTTGCTTGTGTGCAGAGACTCTGCCTGGGACTGAAATTAAGCATGGAGGACTGATTAATCTTGCAAATGAAATTTCAAGGCAGTCTAATATTGAGCTAGTAGTATGGCTATTATTGGGGGCGTTTAGTTGGATTTATGTTTAGAATCAAAAGCAAAGAACCCAGCAGGATGATTTAAAAGGCTGTGAGTCTTGCCAGAAATGAAGCTCCAGTAAAGCTGTGGACTGCAAAGATAGAGCCTTTTCAGTTCCTTCTCCATTGTAGGAAAGGAACAAGAGAAAAGAAAGGCTGGCCTGAGGGCATCACAGGAGGTGGCAGGTCTCCACCCTTTGCCGCCTCAGAACTGTTGGGGTGAGGGTCTTTGCTTTGGGGAGAAAGCCACAGAACCCAATGTTCCAGAATGCTGGCAGCTGTGACACGAGGTTCCAGAACGGGGGCATTATAGAGAATTTGTTCCTCTTAAACAGATTCAGAATGCTCAGCAACCCAGGCATTTGGCCTCTACAGCCAAGACAGAAGAAAATCTGGCTACTGCTCCAGCTAGCAGCAGACTTTGGCATCATCCATGTGGCATTGCTTTTAGGAGCATACAGAATGCATAACTTCTGCTAAGTAAGCTTCCACCAAGCTCTTAGAAGAAGGCTTGATAGGCCAGGCAGCATTCCCCTGGGAGGGCAGTGTGTGAAGCAGACAGTGAGAAGTCTACAGTTCAGTGGAGATGCAAGAAGTTTGAAAAATCCGGGAATGTGGATCATCTAAGGAAAACTGCAAGTAAGGAGCAAAGCAGGCCTAAGAGGGAAGTTACGAGAGCTATAACCACCAAAACTGCCATAGGTGAGGAGGCATTAAAGCCTTTGTAGTTCACAACTCATAAAAGATTGCTTTGTATGTTCCTACAGTACTTAATATTTGCCCTTCTGGATTTTGGACTTGCTTTGGTCCAAGTGCTTTGCATCACCTTGTCTGTACCTTTTGGAATGGTAGTTTTTCTTGTGCCATTCAATGTTGGAAGTATTTAACTTTTCATTTGTACAGGGGCTCATAGCTAAGAGTTTGCCTTATATCTCAGAGAAGATACAGTGCTTGGAATTTTCAGAAATGCTGAAACTGCTAAGACTTTGGTACTTCTTAAAGATGGACTGAACTGCCTTTTGCATAAAGGGACGTACATGTATGTGGGGGTCCAGGCGTGAAATGTTATGGTTTGTATCTAGTTGTCCCTGCAAAGCCTCCTGTGGTCATGGTGTAGACTTCTAGAGTTTGTGATCAATTCATGACCTCAGGGCTGGGTGTGAATGTTGCTGGGATTGCGGATATGAGTGCTACACCTGGCTTTGGCTGGAAAGCCTAAATGCCACATAAGGAGACAGACTTGTGCTCTATTTCCTCTATTTTTGCTTTTACTCCCATTTGCTCTTGCTCTTTGCGGTTTTTTGCTGCCCTGAACAGCTGCCCTCTGCCATCGGTCAGTGTGTCTTGGAGCCAGCTGAGTGTGGACTGAAACCTCCACAAACTGTGAGCTAAATAAACATTTCCTTCCTTAATTTTGGATGTCAGATATTTTGTCCCAGAAATGAGGAAAAAAAAACTGAGACAACCATGAATTAATAACACTCCAGAATCAGCAACCTCTGAAAAATCCCCACCTTTGATCAAATGAGACTTTAGGGGACATCTAAACACAAGCCATTACACAAACCCAAGTCCTTTCTCTGGAGAGCAAAATGATAAGTATTAAAACTTTCTCAGAATTTTGGTGGAGATTAATCTTTCAAGTTGTGAGTTATGCAGTTTCACATTCATTTGTGATTTTCTAAAAGCTAGTTCCACACTGTTTAAAGACCCCCGATTGTCAAATTATTCCAGAAAACTTGATTGTATTCTTTCCGATTTATCATCACACAGTCCTCGATTGTAATTTCATATTATATCTCATAGATATTGTGTATGCTTTTTTTGTAATCCATATCCCTAAGAGTTGAGATTTACCTGTCAAATTTTACAATAGACAGATTAAACCCTACCTGTGCTTTTGTACTCCTTCAGCTTTAAACTATTACTTAGTTTCAACAGAATTCTTTGTTTTTCCACTTTTAAATATCTTCCTTTCTATTTTTTTTTCAGTTTCTATCTATAGATTGAATTATTTATCATTGTTTCTCCCATATTTTTCAGTGCCTGAAAGAAAATGATCATTCTTCCTACATTTAGAAAAATTCAACAACAGTCAAAACATAGTCCTTGAGGGACTTGTAAGTGACTTAGGATCCTACCAACACTAAATTCTGTTCAATAGGAAAATTTAAAACATTAACTATTTAAGTGGCTGCTATGAGTTGGATATTTAAACAGTTATAGTTTTTAAGGTTCCCATTATCAATAGTTTCTTTTCTTTTTTCAATATTTTTTCTTTTATTATTTTTAAGAGAATAAAAATAGTACATAAAACCATTAGAAAGAACTTATTCAAAAGTAAAGAGTTACTGAGTTGGAGAGAAGGACAAGAGAGGGAGTGGGGAAAGAGATATATCTATGTATGTAAGCAAGATGGCTTGGACAACTGTACTGTGCATTTCTGCGAGTCTATGCAAAGGATAAGACAATACTTTTTTGTTTTGTTTCCTTTTTTCAAATATTTGTACTTTTTCTCTTCTGAATTTCTTATACTTCCTTTTTTCTTTAATTCTTCCAATTTTACATGCATATATCTGGTAATATTAATAACTTGTTGTCAGACAACACTTTGTATTACAACAAACATTGTGAAATTCATATTACTTTGTTAAATGAAATTCTGTATCACTTGTATTTATTCTGTTTTGGTATGATTTTGTATTCTCTTTAAAATCAAACAAACAAAAAATATAGAATTTTGCTAAACAAAATGATACAAATTCAATAGTTATTGTTATATTGCATATAGATATCTCCAAATCCATTCACCTATAAAAACCTTCTGGTTTATCTTTTTTATAGCTGAGTAATACTCCATTGCATGTTCCACTAATTCTTTGTTGCCCTTTTTCTTTTTTATTTTAAATAAAGAGAAGAGTTACTATCTTTAGCGATGATCTCATCTGACAAAACTGATAGAAATCATTGGGAAAAAGTTTTTAGAAAATACACAAAATCAAGCTCACTGTTTCCTCTTTCACTCAAGCCCATTAAGGTATTCCAAAGTAACAGAGTGCTCCACACATCACTGGACTAATTACTCACAGCCCTGGGGTGAGTTTGATTCTTGTCCTTTGACAGAATTAAGGAAAGAAGAAGCAGAGTAGAATATGACATTATTTGAGGACAATAAGTTTGTTTTGCGAGCTAGAGGTAAGAATCTTAAAATCATTTGCAAGGTTAAAATGCATAAGTATATGTGTGTTAAAACTATAATGATGAAAATTTTGGAGAATATAAATAATGTCCAAAAACTATGGTATTTTTTTTTTGCTAACTATTCCTAATGATGTCTATCACACACCAAGGTAAGCTAACACTACTTTCTTGCTTTCTAAAGAGTTGTTACATTAAACATATAACTCATAAATCAAACTTGGGGCTATTACTTTTCATTATTATAAATAATGCTATTATGGGCATAATTTTATTAGTAACATCTTGAAAATAACACAGACCAGCCAACATTAAATAAGATTTAAGTATATTTTATGTATGTTATTTGTGACAAAATAGGTAGTTTATATGCCAAATTATGCTGTGATAAGTACTTTAAAAATAATGCAATCAGACACTGATTCTCTGGTGACCTCATACATCATTTTCACTACTGTGACTCAAAAAGACGATGCAAAATTAATGATAGCAAGGAAAATATGATAATGTATGTGACATTCTGTTTGTTTAATTTTTTTAGCCTCAATATTGCCTTCTATATTTTAAAATATAATATACATAATCACATAGTTTTATTAGTATACCCAAAGTACTTTCTAATGTTTAACAATTTGATTGTTATATATCCCATCTGAGATGGAAAGGAAGATAGGTTCAAACAAAGTGATTTAAACATAAAAGAAAAGTAATATCCTTGTGATATTTTACATAACATACGCAATCATATCAAATACATCAGTTAGTATTTACTTCAGATTCCAGATACAACACCAATTATTTTAAGAGAAAAAGAATTAATATTAAATATATTAAACATGTTGATCATGTAAAGCATAGTTGGAAAAGCAACAAGTCCAGTAGATTATCTTAGAAGAGTAACCACAAAAATCTAACTTTCACTTCTAGGACAAGTGGAACAAAGAGATGGTGTTGGTGAAACTTGAGTCTTGGATGAGAAGGCTTGCAGCACAGAAGTCTGCAATCTGAGGAGGATGTGTTACTTCAACTATATGGTTGTCAGAAGAAAGACTATCTACAGCTAGAACCCTGTCTTAGGAAGAAATCGTACCAACTTGCTGATATTTTCATCCATAGGGGCTTGCTGAATTACTCCTGAGAGTGTTGGAACAGCTGCAAGCTGCAATTAATTATTGCTACAGGAACAAAGTGTCATTGTTAGAATAAAGATGTGTTGCTAAGTGTCATTGAGGAGACCTAAAAGTACACAGATAGCAAACAAGAGATAGTGATTCCTTTCTCCTTTGCTTTTGTGCAATCTCCTGTGTTTAATGGTCTTATAGAAAGCCAGCTAACAGGGTTGGAGAGAAAGCTTGGTGGTTTAAGTGCCTGCCTGGCAATTGTAAGGACCAGAGTTCAATCCCTGGGTACAAGCTTTGCTGGGTGGGTAGAGAGACCCTGTACCAAATAAAAATGGATATATGAAGTATAGAAGAAGGGCAAGCGGTGAACTTGAAAGGCAATACCTAAAGAACAGCATTTCTGGCATCTAATATCTACCAGCATGCACGATGAAGGAGTCTAACAAAAACACAAAGGATAGATCATGTAGCTTTGAGTCAACTCTCTCTCACTTGAGTATAAACTCTCTTGAGACATATACATATGTATGCAGGACCTGCATTGATGAGAGAGGCACTGGCTCAAAGAAACCAATGAGAAGCAGAGATAGGAAGAAGCAGTGTTGTAGTTAGTGGAGTATAAATGAAAGGTACATAAACAGTGTACCTAACACAAATAGGGCATAACATTGTATTTTTAAAATATATATACAGAGCAATACCTAGGTTTGTGCATTTTCTTTCAGATCTTCACTACCTTTCATTAAGAGGCAAACTCTATTTCTACTGTGACTAGAATTGCACTTACCAGCTGTCATGATGAATAAAAAATGACATAAACAACACTGATACTTGCAAAGACCAGAGAGTAAAGTAGTTGTGTCTTCTGCTTGCCTACCTTGGGATCTTGCCTTTGAATTCATGTTATGGGTATCCAAGCCACATGGGAAAACTAGACGTAGGTGCTCTGGTGAATAGTCTCTACCAAATTCTCAGGTGATGTCCAGAAGCTGCTAGACATTCAAATCAAGCAAAATTTAGATTACTCAATCTGTCAGACTTCAAGTCACCTCAGTGAAGCAGAAATAAGCTAGCATAAGCCTGCCCAACTTATACACTCATGAACAGTATATACACATATATGTGTATATATATATAGGACATATATGAATGCATATGTATATATATAATGAGCCATCCAAAAATCTTAGCTAAAACATATATATATATATATCATATTATACATGATATAGTATAGTGTGTTATATAGTATACAGTATCATATATACTATATAGTATATATACTACATAAACACACACACATATATATATACATATATATATATATGTATACACTATGTACACTTTGCAGCTAAGCTTTATGCATCTTACATTTTAAACTAAATAGACATATAATGTATAAAACATATTTTTAAGGTAAGATTTGGAATAGTTTTTCATGCAACCATAGTAATTGAAAAAGAATTTGGTATCAGTTTATGCAGGCATAATGAAATCTAAAAGTCACTTTGGGACCAGGCAGCAGTGAAAGTTGGGAGAACTCTGAGGAGAGTATTAATGAAAGCCTGGAAAGTTTCTGTTAACAAAAGTTAGTCTGCTACTAAGGGGGCTGTCAGCGAGGGTTTAAACAAAAATGACAAAAATGTTATTGAAGCTGGAGGTAAGGAAATTCTTGTTATATAATGACAGAGAGTTTAGCAGGTCTACTGCCCTGAGGTCGTATGGAAAGTAGAAAATATATCTACTAACTTGGTTGATCTGGCTATGTAAGTTTGCTAGCTTCTTGCTGTTTATAGTAAAATGAGAGAAGAGAAATGAAGAAAGAATTTTTCACTTTTAAGGCAAAATTTAGAAAACATAGAAAGATGCCTGGACTTGCTGAATTAAAAAATCAAGACATTTCTCATAGTCAACCATGTGGTATGCAAATGTAGAATCTCTGAATAAAAGTCAAATCAAGGATAGGACTCTTAAGTTCATTTGCTAAGAACTCAGAAAGCTATGTGGTAACATGCCAAAGAAAACTTTTATCCAAAGACCTTCTAAGGATTGTAAAGCTGTGCCTCACAAATCTTCTCATATGTTACAACATAGTACTTAAGAATCTTAATATCCATGAGCATCCTTACAGGAAGCCAAGACATAGAAAAGGGCTTGTCTCAAGGAGATTTGTGAGTGTGTCTTTTATCTAATGGAATAAAAACTCCAGGAACAATCAAAGGAAAGTCAGAAAATTTTAAAGACAACATCACTGGTGGAAACGCAGACAGCTTGAAATAACAAAGAGACAGAAAGGGAAAAGATATCCTCAGATTGCCATGCTACTAGGGACAGGACAGAAGTTGAAGGAATTACTCGGTTGGAAAGTCCTATTACTTTTTATGAAAGACAGAGAGAGAGAGAGAGAGAGAGAGAGAGAGAGAGAGAGAGAGAGAGAGAGAGAGAGAGAGAGAGAGAGAGAGAGAGAGAGAGAGAGAGAGAGGCTTTAAAGAACAGAGCTCAGATCCATAAGGGATCTATTGTAGGCACTAGTACACATCCTTGATCGAAGTCCTAGCAGTAGGGACACAGCTAGACTTCTAAATTTCTTTGGATAAATAACAGCTTTAGGTCTTTCTTGTCTACCACTGTGACTTTGTTTATGATGCCTGAATCTGCTGTGTATTGTGTGTGGTGGAGAAAAACTATATTCTCCTTAGTTCAGAAGAACTTTACATAAGAGGCCTCCCTATATCTGGGGAGGGGGAAATATATATATATTTTATAAGACAGAGAGAGTGATACATATAGTATAGATATTGATATAGATATATAGAGAGACAGACAGAGACAGAGACAGAGACAGAGACAGATAAAGTCAGAGAGAGACAGAGAGAGAGAGACAGAAACAGAGAGAGACAGAGGCAGACAGAGACAGAGAGACAGACAGACAGAGACACAGAGAGAGACAGACAGAGAGAAAGAGAGAGAGAAAGAATGAGAGAGGGAGCTCTGGATCCTGAACATGCATATCATATGTGGGGAATGTGGGCAAACAGGAAGACTGTATTTTCCAAAAAAGAATCACAGCAGTATTTGTGGTCCTGTATGCTCTTTCATATTCCAAGAGATAAATGTATCATTTTCCCTCCTATTGAAAATTTTCATACAGTAATAAATGTCTATATTTTTTATTTTTTAAAGAGTACAAAATAGCATTACAACAGAAAGCATTAAAACAAGTGATACAGAATTTCACTTAAAAATGTGAATTTCACAGTATTTATTGTAATGCACAGTATTGTCTGTGGCTGACCGTGTGCATATAGAACAATGGGGGTGCTATGCATGATTTCTGAGGCTAGATCATTCAAATGCCCCCCTCTCCATCCCCAGTACATTTTCCAGAGAAAGAGGGAAATGTGAGTTGATAATGTATGATAGTTGAAAGATAAGAAACAATCTGTAAGATATAAGGTATATTTACTTCTTAGATATAGGTATGTGGACCACTGACCACCTTTAGCTTTTTAGGAACTATTTTAAATTTATTTTACATACTTTATTCATGGTGATAAATATTACTTACCTTTTCAATTTTAAGCAGCGTTCTTGGTCTACTGCATATTTTAATTCTAATGTTTAATGTTTTTTAAAAGGCTAAATAAGATAAGCATAGTTTGCTTTAAAAGGCAAAAAACCTCTAAGCAGTCCACCCCAAATTAATCATCATGCCCCTTTTTCGCATATTTCTTTCCTTAATGGTTTAGAGATGAGCAGTCACATTACCATTATGTATGAATACTACTAAGCATAAATAAGTGGGACAGGTTGCCCTGCAAACAAATTTCATTAAAATACCTAGATTAACACATTTAAAGGTCTCTTTAATGAATCTTTGTCCTTGTGATACAATATAAGCAAGAATAGGGCAAACTAAGTTGTAGAATTTTATATCTCCATTTCTAGCTTCAAACAATTAAGGGAGTTATAAATAAGCTCTACTCTCTTCATCCCACTCTAAAATAATGAATGAGCCATCCTCATGAATCATAAGACTATCGCATCAACCCATCACCATCCCAAGAACAGGAAAGTAAGATTTTTAAACCAGTATTATATTTTGGAATAAATCATGGACTTGGTAACTATTTCAGAATTGTAAACGTTATGATTTTAGAGCTACGGCATAATCCATATATCAAATCCTGGCATCTATGAACCCCATCACAGAATCACTATAGCTCTGCCAAGTTTCAGAATAAACCTTTGCAAGTTTAGACCTTTACAAATGATTGTGATGAGAAGAGCGATTGAACAAAAACACTTTTAAATTTTAGGAGATGGATATCAGTGAAAATTAGTTAAACAAAAAATGTGAGAAGATGTAATTCTTTAAAGATTATGAATTATATTCCAGGAATAATTAAGATATTACTGTCATTGCTGAAATGTAGGAATGCTTGTAGTTTTTACTATCCAAAGATAAAAGAGGATTTAAAGAGACTCAGCCTGACAGAGCTGTTCTTATTGTTTTCAAAATCAGAGCAATGAGGTTTAGACATGTAAGTGAATCTATATTAGGAC
>NW_004524589.1:26763439-26775418 GCF_000260255.1 Octodon degus | reverse complement strand
ACATTTTTAAACTATTGTTTTACTCTTTACTCTTTGGCTTCTTTCATTTTAGTGGTGCAATATTCTTAACTTTAAATAAGTGTAAAATTCACAGCACATACTATGAATTGCTTTTTCATTTGATTTAAAATCCTAAGAAATGCAAGTCTCTTAATGTTATAATCAGAAGTTTGGCTGTATATTACTGTATGATAACTGATTTTTAAATTTTCCTTTTTTCCAGTGGTTTCACATTTGGTTTCTCAGATGTAGTTGAAGTACTTTTAGACACACACACACACACACACACACACACACACACACACAATTCAACAAAATGCCTAGATTATAATGCAAAACAATGTTTCGAGAGATTGACTCCTTCCTTGAAAGACAAAACATAATTTCCTGTAGTTTTCAACATGCAACAAAATTAATAGAAAATTTCAGTGAAATGCTCAGAATAGCTAGATAGTAAATTTTTCACGAAGTACAGCAACACTAGGCAACTTATTGATATGTTCATAAAAATGTTTTGTTTCCCATCTAAAAAGGTGTAGCAGTAGGATTTCCAAAACCAAATAGGAAAACAGACCTGAATTTACCTTTTAATATAATTTATCAAAAATTCTATTTAAAGGCACATTCTATAACTTTACCTATCTGAACCTTTCTTTCAATTTCTAGCACTTCTGAACCACTACTTGCAGGCCAATTTATTATTTCTTACTGCTTTCACTTTCTTTATATTACTAAACCTTTCTTTCTGAAAAAAATAAGATAAAAACACAACTATTACTTCCTCAAAAACAGCTACACACTCAACCAAAAAGCCCTTGAGATTTACAAGTTATTTGTAATCTATTTTCTTATTATTGACTATTAATTTTCATATCATAAAATAAATGCTGCAATACGTCTTTTGAACTCTGTAGTAGTGCTGTAGGATTGACATATTCTAACCTAATTGTTAACATGATATGGAAAGAAGAATTTTCTTACATGAATTCTACTATTACATACATAAATCATTTGTGCTAAACTTCAGATCTGGTCAAGCTATACGGCAAAAAGAATCACAGCTAAAATTGTGAGATTGCAGTTCTATAAAGGAAAACACACAACACAAATAATCTCGTTAAACAAACACACATTCTTCCAAAAACCCAGGCTCCATATCTCTCTTAATTTAAGCATCACTATTAGTATGCTAAGAGAGAAAATAAGCAAAGAAAATCATTGAAGAATTAGCAGTATTTAAATGGCTACAGGTGACAACATTCTCCAAGCTCTACAACAAATACATAAATTGCTATTTATTCCTGAAGTATTACTTACATTTTTTCTTGCCATTCACTGGTGTGTAAAAAGAAAAGAATAATCATAGAGTTTTATTTCAGTTCAACCATGTCATATTGAATACCTATGATGTGCCAAAACTGAGCTGAATGAGGGATTGCAAAAATAATAGGAATATACTCTTTGCCTTCTCTCTTACCTCTTGTTTCTCTTCCTGAGTTTATGAGGCTCAGGAAGAGCCTGGTAGTTTTCAGGACAATTGAAGTACATCAGCATTCAGTCTAACCCACTGAAAGTCATGTTCTAATGGGATAAGGGATACAAAATAAGTAGAAGAAAGTAAATCACATGCTATGTCAGAATTCTAGAAAGATCTAAGTTAAGCAATATGTTAGAATTCAAGAAATAGTAATGGTAATAGGGGGCACTGTTAGAGAATTCAAGGCTGTAGGTGCAACTGGAGATAGCACAGGTTGGTTCCAGACTCCTCTGATGAAGAGAAAATCCCAATAAAGTGAGTTACATGGATTTTTTGTGCTTCCAATTTTCCAGAAGCATAAAAAGTTATAATTTCACTGCACTATAATCTGACAAATGTGGAATGACCCTAAAAAGCACATACTTAATTTCATATGGATATTCTTTTTTAAAAATAATTTTATTGAGAAATAAATAGCAATGCGATAGTTTCAAAGCTGATTACTAGCACAGTTCCAATAATTAATAATTTGCATATTGTTGTCTTAGTGGTTATTCATTGTACAGGATGCAGACATGATATCCTGTCTCAAACACCATTAGAACAAACCTCTCTATTCATTGAATTAAGAGAATGCAGCTGTGTATCTATTCTATTTTGAATATACAGATACAAAATGGTCCTTCCTTTATATCCCCCTTTTTTGTTTAGTTTTGTCAGAGAAGGGTATTCCATTGTCATTTAAATACCATATGTGCATGAATTCAGCAAAATATTCCAATATAGTCCAGTAGACAATAATATTAGTGGGTTTTACATAAGACTGGCAATGTCAGAAGTTGTTGACTTGAGCCTATTACAGCTCAGCATATTAATATGGCTTTACTTTTTATACTTCGTTTTTATACTTTTCAACTAGATGATTAAGACCAAGATAAAGCAAGATCAATATAATAAGAAATGTAACTTTTGTATCTGACAAGGTCAGGTAAGTTCCCTTAGGATTTACCCTGAAACTCTGTACCACAGTTTGTAGATCCTTTGTCAGTGTCAGCCATGTGGATGAGTCACAGCCATTGCTTGACCAATTTGATCTCTGTGAAAGCCTGAGAGAATGTTTTCTCTCCATGTGACTCTCCTTAGGCACACTTTGCATCATCGATCACTTCCCCCTGTGGCCCCATTATCTCCTTGGTCAGAAAATTTGGGACACAACTGAGTTACGTGTTACAGTACATGTTCTCTTGTGTCTTAAGTCCTCACTGACTTTGAAAGGCTAGGGCTAAAATGTTGGCTGTCCTTGCAGCCCTTCTTTTTCTATAATTTTTCATCTGAAAACTTAAGTTGTTAACCCTCCAGAAAAGAAGCTTATTATTACCCTACAACATAGGGAGTTGAGCTTAACCCCACTATCTGTCGGAATATCAAACATCTTAGGCATAACATGGAACAGGTATTTTCCATCAAGTATTGATATGTTAAACTTTAAGTCCCTGTAGAATATGAAGAAAAAAATTTTAAAAATTAAAAAATAGTACTAAATAATTACATATTTTTACTCAGAAATTTAGAAATCTAATGATATGCAGCATTGTACCAGGATGGTCTTGTGACATTTTTGTTCTTGTGTCTTGTTTTCATTTATTACCTTTTTTTAAAATATTTACTTGAGAAAGAGTATGGCAGCAATTGGTATGTCATGACAAACAGTACATATTTAGAAGACCAGAATGACAGGCATTCCAAGCATGACCCTACCATAACAGATCAATTTCTTCCAGGCAGTTGCTTAGTTCACAGGTATCAACATATATAGTTATTGGTAGGGTAAGAATCCTACCAATTAACTGCTAGCTTTAAAAACATGCTAAAGATTCTCAGGATCACTGCCTTACCCATCTTGTGTATATAAATGTATGGCTTTGCCCCCATCATGTTTCCTAGCTTTTCTCCTTGCCTTCTCTTCATTGTCTAATCCTCACGTTCTCAGTTTCCTTTTAATTGTGTTATACCTTTCTGTTTGTATTTCTTCTTTTGAGTTCTTATACTAGAGAGACTATATGATATTTATACATGTAAGTCTGGTTTATTTCACTAATGAGTATATCTTCAAGTGGCATCCACTTAAATATAAAAGCTTTGCAGTTATCATTATTTATAGCTGAGTAATACTCCATTGTATAAAAATACCACATCTTTTTCATCCATTCCTATGTGACGGGCATCTTGGTTGTTTCTAAGACTTGGCTATCATCACTAGTCATCTGTGAAATGCAAATTAAAACAACACTGAGATACCATCTCACCCAGAAAGAATGGCTATCATAAAGAAATCAACCAACAACAAATGTTGGACAGGATGTGGGGAAAAAGGAACCCTTCTCCACTGCTGGTGGGAATGTAGACTGCTGCAACCATTATAGAAATCAGTGTGGAAACTCTTTAGAAAACTAGAACTGGAAATCCCATTCAAACCAGCTATTCCCCTACTGGGAATTTTCCTGGAGGAACTGAAATGTCACATCATAGTGATGTATGTGTACCTATGTTTATAGTAACACAATTTGCAATATTCTTTAATTTGGATTCTTTAGTTCTGAAAATGCTAACGATGTTACCTTCAATGAGTCACCATCCTTTCGCTGGTGAAAGGCCTTGCCTCCATGCCCCTTGCTGTTGTTTGGTCAGCGTTGTGGTTCTGGAAGGTTAATTTGACTGAAGCAAATTATTAAAATAAAACAATGAAATTTGATGTATTGATTGGCTCTCCCTTTCTCAAACTACTTCTTTTTAGAATGGAGCACTGCTTGATAGCATTTTACCCATGGAAGAACTTTCAGAATGGAAGTCAGTCTTCCCAAGCTCTATTTTCTCAACACATCTTATTTATACAACTTCACCAAGAATATATTGTATCTCAAGATGTCACCCTTTGAGAGACCATCTGTATGTAACTCTTTATTGGTGAAACTCTGGCATGAGATTTCAGAGTATCTGCACTTATCTTTGAGTTCCACCTCTAATTCTAGTTCCCTTTCCATTTCCACCATATTTGCAATTACCTCTTGCACTGAGATCTTGAATCCCTTCAAAAGTCATCTATGAAGTTCAAACTTCTTCCAAGCTTCTATTAATGTTGATATTGTAACATTATCATATGAGTCACAAATGTTCTTAAAGACATCTAAAATGGTGAGTTCCTCTCAAAATGTTTCAAATTACTTGGTTCAGCTCTGTCAGAGGAGTCATTACTTTGGCAGATACAGCCTTAAGGAATACATTTTTTTTACATAATGTGTCTTGAAAGTCAAAACTGATCCATGGGTTGAATGGCTATTGTACTAGCAGGCATAAAATAGTATTAATCTCACTGTCCATGACCATCAGAGCTCTTGAGTGAACAAGTGCATTATCAGTGATCAGTAATCATTTGAAAAGATTGTTTTTCTTTCTGAGAAAGAAAAACAGTCTCAAAAGTAGAATTATGATGTTCAGTAAACCAAGTCATATAGCGATATGCTTTTACCCAGGCTTTTGTATTATAAATAAAAGTATACAATGTAATTAAGTATAATTTTTTAAGAGTTAGTGTATTTTTAAGGGTTCTAGTACTTTCAGAGTGATAAATGAGCACTGGCTTTGATTTAAATTCCCTTGCTGCATTAAACTAATGAAAGTCCTTCAGATCTTTTGAAATTTTGAAACCAGGCATTGACTTTTCCTCTCTAACAATGAAAATGTTGTATGACATATTCTTGCAATAGAAAGTATTTTTATAAAAAAAAAAACTATTATGGTATAGCAAGGACTTCTTTCCTTAAAACTCATGAACTGACATCTGATATTACCAATATCTTTTCTAAAACTTTCTCAGCTTCATAAAATTGAGGAAGGTTAGCATCTTGCTCTGGATTAAGTTTTGGCATGAGATAGCAATGTGACTGATTGGATCCTCTAAATCTTTCTCCACATTAGCAAAAAGTCTTTGTTTTCTTGTCATTTTTTTTATCAATGGAATAGCATTGTATGTTTCCCTCATAAACTTCACTTTTACATTCATAACTCAGATGTTTGGTCTGAGAGGCTTACTTCTGTCCACTTTCAGCTTTTTACATGTCTTTATTACTAAATATAATAATTTCTAGCTTTTGACCTAAAGTGAGAGGTCTGTGATTTTTCCTTTAACTTGAGCACTTAGAAATGACCATGGTGTTATTAATTGGCCTACTTTCAATATTTCTGTGTATCAAGTGTAAAGAGACATAATGAGAGGGCAAAGGGGTGGGCAGCTTGTCAGTGAGGCAGTCAGAACACACACACTTCACTGTCTTTTCTGGGCACAGTTAGTGATGCTCCTAAAATAATTACAGGAGTGACATCAAAGTTCACTGATCACAGATCACCACAACAGATACAATAGTAATGAGATAGTTTGAAATAGTGGAGAAATCAGCAAAAATATGGCAGGTGAACAGTGAGTATATGCAGATAAAAGGCACTAATGTACTTCCTTGGTGCAAGATTTTCATAAACTCTCAATTTGTCCATAATGTAGTATCTGTTCCTTGTTGCACAATGAAGCAAGGTATGTTTGTATGACAGTAAATGTGCAGGCAGGGGGTGGATTGTAAAATAATCTAGCAAAGACAGGTAGCACACATCAAGAAGCTTACTATTGGGCTACCACTTGAAAGAGGTGAGAAAGAGTGAACTTGCATCCCTGGGAAAAGATTGCATGAGGAAAAGATAAGGCAAAGGGTCTAAGAGTGGGACTTGTTGATGTGTTTGAGGAGCAGTGAGGACTTGGAACTAATAAGCAAGATGTGAAAAGGAGAAGTTTCAGTCTGAGAGATAACAGGAATGAAAGCTGCATTCCTTTTTCTTGCACTTTAACACTCCATCCCCACAAACTACAAAAAAGAGAGTTTTCATTTGGCATATAGTTTCAGGGAGTTCAGTTCATCGTCAGCTATCACCAAAGAAGGAACATTATGGTGAAAGTACACAGCGCAGTAAGGACGGAAAATTCATGGCAGCCTGAAAACAAAGAAAGAGAGCACTACTTAAGAGGAAGCGATGAAGGGCCAGGCACAGAAAGACTGTGTCTCTGTGACCCATTCAGGCACATTCAGAAGTATGTCAGATACATTCAGAAGTATGCTCCACCAGTGACCTGGGCAGCTGACAATCAATCACATTGACACAAAAAAGCTTGCTGTCACATTCCACCACTTGTCAACTTGATGCCCAAAATATTTCCTAACCCATGTTTATTTTCCAAATAAAAACAGTAATAAGGTAATGGTTTCGCTTTACATTATGGAATTATTCTGCATACAGTTAAAAATAGAATAATTCCTTCCCCAAAGCCTCAGTGTCTTAAAAGACCACCTTGAGGTATCTCTCAGAATCAAGGAAAACTCTTAGCTGTGAATGTCTTTAAATAGCAAAAATATGTTATAAAATCCCAAAGTACCATTACATATGATATATAGTGAACTTTTTCATTCTAAAAGGGAGGAATAGGGGGATAGAAAATAATTGCACCAAAACCCAGCAAAGTAAAACTTAAGTCCTGTAGCTCCATATCTAACATCTGGGGAATATGATGGTGAATATGAGCTCTAGTTGACTGGAGCAGACCCAGCCTCATGCCCTTACTATTTATAGTGTACATGGCTTTTTTCTTGGGCTGGATCTCCTCAGATCCTGCAGATTGTCTGGGTGTATCATTCCACATTCCTGATATCTCTGATTTTTCATAGTCTCCACTGCTTAACTTCACTCCTGTGGCTTTACACAATACTGTCTTAGTGGTTCCTTTTCTGGCCACCCAGGGCTTCCTTTGAAAGTCTGACTCTATAATTCTTGCATTCTTCATGGTGTAATACCAGCTTTGCAGGAACAAGTCCAAGAACTGCTGTCAGTAGGAGCAGTAACTAGACCTCTTGGGCCATTTGAGTGCTTGGATGTTTGAGCATAGTGAAATGAATCTTAAGAAACTGATTCCCTATGTTTGTTTTTTTTTTTCTAAAACAGGGAATTCTGGGGCTCTCTTCTCAAACGAAAGGTTTACATTTTTGTACCTCTAAACTTATCATGGATGAGGTCATGAAGATTTCTGTATGCCTTTAAAAGCATCTGTTTTCTTGTCCTTGTACAGAATACTTGATTTCTCTTTAACAGTGCTAATATCTGCTGTAACCATACCTTCTTTGGCTCCAATTTTATAGTTAGTTTTTTCTGGGCCAAATTTTAAATCCTCAAAATTTTCTCATCTGATTTTTGTCCTGATTTTGACTATGAATCTTGCTGGAAGCAAGAAGCAGTATCCATGCTGCAGCCTGAACGTTGGGCTGTCTTGAAATTTCCTTTACCACATTAATTATCCATGATATCTAATCTCAGTTTTCTGCAAAATATATGGAGATAGGCAAGTGGTAAACAGATTTTCTGGCACTGTGTAACACTTGCCAGTGAAGTCCTTCTTCACAAGTCAGAACTCATGAGCCAGGCCTAATAGGTTCATTTTTATCAGTACAAATCCTTCTACAAACCAGTTCCAAAGGCTTCTAAAACATCTTTTTATTTGCAATCCAGGAACTATCCAAATTCCCTGATACTTATTTTTGTCTGCAATCTTTTTTATTTTTATTTATTTATTTATTTATTTATTTCAGAACTGGGGATTGAAATCAGGCCACTGTGCTTTCCAGGCAAGTGCTTATTCTACTGAGCCATCCCCCCAGCCCACTTATTTTTGCATAATAGTCACTTTTACGTTGCTGGGACAAAATACTTGATACTTCAAAAAAGGTTTAATTTGGCTTATGATTTAATTTCAGGGGATTCATTCCACGGACCACTGGATCAAAAGCAGAAACCTCTTCGTTGAAAGCTGTGATGGTGCAAAGTTGCTTAGTTCATGCAGGAAGCAGAGCATCAGAGAAGACAGGCTAAGAATTGAACATAAACCCAGCCAGGCCACCACGACCCAGCTAAGCACTCACAGTAGTATACTGTAGTAATTCCCTGATGGGCTTCCCAGACAATCAAGTTGACATAAAGAAGCTTAACTATCTAGAAGGCAGTTCACATAAGGCCTATTAGGAATTTGATTTTTACTCTGAATGGGCTAAAACACTAGTAAAGTTTTTGGAGCTATGGGTGACACAAATCTCATTTTTTAACAGTATTTCTTTTGTAGCTACCTTGATAATATACGAGTAAAAGCAATGTAATTTGTGCCACATTTATTTTGAGCTTGTTCCTTAACTACTCTAATAGTTGCCCTGTTTTTTTGAATTTTTTTTTTATTTTCCAGCTTGGTTCTCCATATTGCATGAACAATAGGAAAATATTTCTACATGAAAAACCCTCCCACTCTGCAGGATAATTAGAATGTTATCTTAATTATCAACTTTTAAGAGACAACTCAAGTTATGAATTATCTTCTAATCCTCAGTAACAGCTTTAATCAGTGACATAGTATCTTGATCAAAGTGGGTCTCAGAAACTCAGATTAGCAGAGAACAAAAATGTTTTAAACCATGAGCATAGGAAGGAAAGAAATGAGTACTTCTATTTATCGTCTTCTACATTAAAAGTTAGAATTAAAGACTGAAAATAGGAAAATTTTCACAGCAGTAAATCTTTCAAGATTATCCTCCTATCTAGTAGAAATATTTTTCCTCTCATCAGACACAAGTGACATAAAGATGATTTAGTTTCTGTTTGTTTTATAGCTTTAACATTCTGAAAAAGAAGTTATGAGGCAAGTTAACTTATTAAAATCCTCTGAGTCCTTTGAAGAAAAGATATTTTTATTAGTTGTAAGTTCAAGGCATTCTTTTTGTCTTTGCAGTTTTCTTTCTCATAAAAGATATTGTCTTTCTAATGGACTTAAACCATCAAATGTGTTTTCACTTACATTTACTTTATCTCCTTAATCCTTTTGTTAAAAATGTATCTTTTCAAATAATAAAACCATGGAATTATAACAAACCCAATGTATAATATGCTGTAATATAAAAATTGATCTCATTATTGATTCATAATACTTCATGATTAAACCATCTCACTCTCTACCATTCACTATAACTCAATATGCACTGGATATTATTATATTCTTTAAAACTATGTTTATTTGTGGTTTAGCCAATGTCTAAGCTGCAGGGAATTATCTGGCCCACTCCTCTGCCAAAGCATGGAATGAATCTGTATTTCAGATATTGGAAAGGCAGCAACACCCTTGTCCCTCATCATGTGATTCCTTAAATGGTACCCCAGTGGCCTCAAACAGTCATTGCACTTCTTTAAGCCTAACTGATTCTTGGAATATGACCTAGGTGCTGAGGGGGATAGAACACATTATCTGATTTTCAAGTTGCTTAGATGTACCTTAGAGAATCAAAACATTAAGAAGCATATGGCATGAATAGTGTCCTGCTAACCTCACATTGTTCCACATTAGAATCTAAAACAAGCAGTGCAGCAATTGGAATTAACTAACTTAGATCCTTTGCTTCCAAGTCAAAAGCCTTTACATAGTTTCAGGAAGTCATCTGAGAGATTACATACTCTAAAAGCTTTCTCTCTTCTGTATCAGAGTCAATGATTGTATCAAGAAAAATATCTTCATAACTATCCAACATACCATTTTTAGAACTGGTGCACACAGCTTTTAGTCTTGTCTTGGACATATTCTGACAGCAACAATGACAATGGTCAGTAACAAAGACTTTGAGCAGCTGGCTGATGCTGAAGTTAAATGCACATGACAGAACTACCAGCACTGATGGATGGCTCTGGCCCCACAGTGCTGACAAAAGGCTGCAATGTTTGCAATGGTTAGTTATCAGTGAAAACAGGCTTTACCTGACTTGGCATTTGAACGCTGCAGAATCTGAAGTCATAGCCAGCACTGAACCCTGAAGACAAGATGCTAGCAGGGTTAATAGATGGTAGAATCTGTATCTCCCTGGAGGTGACATATTATTTACTGTATCCCAGAAATAGACCTTTTGATATGCATGCTTGGGAATGTAGTTTCCTTTTTTCTACTGGAAATGTCAACAAACACAGAAGTTCTTACTGGTTCATAGTGTTTTTCATAAGCTCCTACAGTATGCAAAAACAAAAATAAATAAATAAAGCTGTAATTTCCGTCATTCTTTTTTCCAAACTAACATAAATTTTTGTTTTTAGGTTAATTTGCCTCAAAGGCATTATTATTTTTCTCAGTCTGTCTATAAATAGAATGATGATTTTACATGCTAGCTTCAGTGTTTATTTTTATATATTCATTTATATTCAATCTACTTTAAATATAAACCAGAATAAAGATTTTATGCAAAAAAAAGAAAGAAAGAAAGAAACAAGAAAAACAAACCATGTATCTTAACACTGTGGAAAAAGCCAAGCATCATAGAAACAATAAAGTATTCCAAAAAGCATACAGGAGGCACTCCAATGAAAAGCAGATTTGATTATGGGGTTCCAAGGAACTCAAACAAACAGGAAAATAAATAGATAGATACAAATCTCCTTTAATCATGAAGCCTATCAGTCCAACAGATGAAACCTGCATCTTTGTTGCACAGTTCAGAAAGCAAAATCTCCAAGAGTTTTTCTTTTTTTTTCTTTTAAAATAAGGATAAAGTTCTACATAAGCTCTTGCCTGGCAAGATCAAGGTTCCATGTTCAATTCCCGGTACTATAATGAATAAGTAAGTAACTAAATAAATAAATAATTTCTGCAGAAGAAATTTGCACAGAAATTCCAATAATATCCATTACATTTGTTTTTCTTTTATTTAACCACTACAGGAGGAAAAATCATAACATTAAGCCTCTGAATCACGGAGAGAAATGATATAGTTATGCAGCATCATGATAATTTAGCTTAAAATGAATCTGAGATCTGAAGATAATTCTAACAAATAAGATAAAACAGACTTACTAAGAGATAGATAATTCTGTTGCAAATTTAAGAAATTTTTATTTTCAAATTATTTTAATAACCAAAAATTCTTAGGCTAGTTACTAAATAATCAAATGATAATAACAAATCATATAATAACTTATCCATAAATAATTCATCTACAAGTTGCAACAGAAAGAGTTCTTCTTGATACATAGAAAAAAATGTCATGCTTTCAAAACCCTGGTTCAGGCTGTCCATAATCCTGCAGCTGGAATGTTGGGAAGTCCCAGGACGTTGAGCAGGTGGTACGTAGGTTGTGCCAGGAGATCAGAATGTCATCATTCTTAGGAATGTCATTGTTCAAGTACACGCATACATAACTTCTTTGTCAAAAATAGTCCGAATATCACAGTCTCCTTCACTTTACAATATGTAATCAAACACACAAGTGACAAGAAGTTGGGTGAAAAAGCCAAAATGTCTTTGAATTCCAGTATTTACAATTAATAAAATAAAATTGCTGTATTAGTAGATCAAGAGAGAGAGAGAGAATGGGGGGTCAGGGAGTTGGCTCAGT
>NW_004524589.1:26759792-26763339 GCF_000260255.1 Octodon degus | reverse complement strand
AGAGAATGGGAATACTAGCAATTTCATGTGCTTCTATTCATCACAGGGTTTATTTGTTAACTGCACACATATATTGTTAAAAATAGGAAGTTAGAATTTTCTCTCAATGTATAATGTTCCAAATAATATGTATAGTTATAGGAAAAGTATGTTCAATTTTTACTGAGAAATTGTGTTGAGAACCAGTACTGCAACAAAGAATCTTACTTTTGTCCATATAACTTAATAATGTACTTCACTCCTGCTGGGCTGACACTTTTGCTATCAGAGAAAAAGTAGACAGAAAAATAGATTGCAAAAAACAGACTGATTGATTACACTTACAAAAACCTCAGGGGTAAACAGGAAAAAAAGAAACAAAATATATTTGTCTGAAATTATATATATTTTGCCATACAACTAAAGTCCATTTTTTACACCTTATTTTTAAAAACAAGCTCATATAGTACAACATTTTACTATTTAAAACATCTTCCAAATTAGTTGTCTGAATTACAAGAAGCATGTTGGGGGAATACTTCTGTGCTCAAGTTGAGAAAATACAGGTTAAAGAAGAGTAACCTGGCTATTTTCCTGCATTTCTTCTTCATGTCTTTCATATGATAATGTATTTTGTAACTGTTCTGCAAAGGGTCATATTATACAGCATTTGCCACACATATTTGATTAAGGAATAGTTTCTTAATTGAATACATGTGTTTCTTGGGTTACAGTTCAGGAACTTTGTCTTAGGGAGTCACCAAAGAAAATCCAAATTCACAGAGAGAAATGATATAATAGAAATGATTATAATACTTTAAACCAAAGTAATTGTATTACCTGAACTATGAACAGAATCTTTTAAAGTTTCATATACTAGCAAAAATATTCATCGGAATAATCCTCAGTATTAGGGCCGGGTAGATGGCTCAGTAGAATAAGTGCTTGCCTGGCAAGCGCAAGGCCTTAGTTCAATTCCAAGTTCTGCTAAAAAATAAAAAATAAAAAATAATAATAATTCTCAGTATTCAATAAAAACAAAAAGGTAAACAAAATTAAAGTCAGAGATATGGACAGATTATCTTTTAGATGTGGTATAGGAGAAACAACTATTTGTTTTAAAGGATAGCAACAATCTAACATGCCAATGGATACTTACAAACTAAGAGAAACAAAGAATCATTTTTCTGTTTCTATGAAATATTAATAGGGTATGCAGACACATTGAAATTTCACTAATATAATTTTGTTTAATATTTGCTTTTGCATTTTGAATTTAGGACTGTAAGAGAAATCAGTATCTAAATGCCTATAATTTTAGTAGCTGAACAATTTTCTTCTATATTAGTTAAACTTTATGATAATAATGTAAGTTCTTTTTGTTACAAACAAACATATATGAGCACTTTTCTCATGCAAGGTAGCCTGCCCTGGAACCTAAGCCAACACTTGCCTGGGGTCCATACGACCAGAAGAAAGTTTTGTGTGGACGTTGTTAAGAGGCCGGACAACACCAAAATTGTAAAGCTGGATGAAGTAGAGAGATAGATATGCAGACAGACATGGAGTAAAATTAACAAAGTTCTAAAAATTCATACATTAGATTCTTAAATCTAGGTGGCCATCACAGCCTCCATAATAATCATGCTTTACAAAACCCTTTTTTCTTATGAAAACAAGTATGCATCTAAATCCTACTCTACTAGGATACTTCATTCTTTTTTTTTTAATACTTCATTCTTAGTGCATAGTTTGAAGTAAAAGCAACTTTGTTCTCACTGAGTGTGGTGGCATGTGCCTACGATCCCAGCAATTGGGAGGCTGAGGCAGGAGAACCACTCGAAGGTCCAGGCCAGCATGGACTACATAGCAAGACTCTCTCAGATGAAACAAAATGAAAGGAAACAAAACAAAGCATAAAAGCTGGAAACAGCAGCTCCATAGGAAAGAAAAATATTGTCTTATTTTATTTTTGTTTTTTGTTTGTTTTGTTTTTGTTATTTCAGAGCACTGCATGCCAAGTGTTAAAGGCACCTTAGTAGTCAAGCAGATACCCATGGCCCTTCCTGCCTGGCTGATTCTAGGCTACCTGTCTCAGTGCTCACTTGGAGTCCCTGGCATGAGCGTCTCCCTGGGCTCTCTCTTTGATGACACTGCATCCTTTTTCTTATCCCAGGGCTCCAGTGTCCTCCTGGGACTCTGGATTCTATAAAGCCTTACAGCCACTTGCAGTTTGTCCTTCCATTCTGTCTGGCCTGGGAAACTGGCTTCCTTAGTGTGATTTCAGTTTTCATTTGCGGCATCTCCTCACACTGATAGACAGGCTAGATATTTAAAACTCTTATCTGGGCCCAGGTTTGGGCTTTGGACTTGGTAGACATAAAGGAAAATGAGTAAAGTTTCAGGCTCCGTAATTGCATTGTGCTTGTTTATTGTGATATAAGGAATATATACTGAAAATTTGTAGGTAAAACAAGAAAAATAAAAACAAATGAATTTACTTTATGACTCCTCTTTAAAAATAATGACCAATAAAATGTAGGTAGAAGTAGCTTTAGTAGTAGCTATAAGAAGAAACACTTTAAAATAATGAGGTCCTTTATTCCTTTGGACAAATATATTATTCAGATACACTGTATCTTAATGCGATGTTTTCCATTTAAAATAACTATTAATAAAGTAAATGAATGAAACATTGCCTTCTTGTTTTCCTAAACATTTATGTAATATTTTAAATAATGATTCTAGCACATACTTGGCATAAACATTCTTTTAGATGATTTTAAGATTTAAAAAGAAAAGATTTTCTATTTTTTCCTTCTCTACTTGATATAAATAAAAAAGAGTAAGAGATTTGGACTTTGTGATTCACAATAATATTATAAGATACTGAAAGTATGGTCCCAAGTTTAATTTTCTTTCTCATTTAAATATTCAGCATACAATGATGATATCTCTTTTACTGCTTGCTTACCAAATCAATTTACCTCCAACAACTGGGAGAAAGAGAATGTCTACTTCATGAGAAAACAAGGCTTTTTTTAGGAACATATATTTCATATAATCAAATAAACTAAAAAATGTTTATGTATAAGAAGTGATGTTATGTCCAGTCTTTAAGTGTGCACTCTAATTGATTAGAAATTAAATTGCTAGTAGGTATTACTCACATGCGTTCAAATACAAAGGAAACTATTTCCAGGTAAGTAGTCTAAAGAATTTCCTCCAGACTCCCAAAATCCTAGATAAATTGCTTAATAAGAATACATAATAAAGAAAATGCAAATATCAGTGTTCACATCCCTGTACTCTGGTAATAGAAATGTCCAATTAAGATCTGTGAGCTGTGGCTTTTCATTCCGGCTCTTGGAGGTCTTACCCAGAACTCCTGCCTCCTCGCTGAGGCGCCTCCTCCTTAGCCGATGTTCTCTCTCTCTCTCTCTCTCTCTCTCTCTCTCTCTCTCTCTCTCTCTCTCCCTCCCCCACCCCCCACCAAATTACTGCATCTCTTTCAAGGCCCTTTTCAAAAGCTCTTTTCCATGGAGCTTTCTCCACTGTACAAGTCAGA
>NW_004524589.1:26753000-26759422 GCF_000260255.1 Octodon degus | reverse complement strand
TTGATTATTTTGTATCTTTGACAAGATATCAGCACCGTTAACATTGTCTTGTGTGTGATATTTTCCAGTATTCCTTGGACTGCTAAATGCACCCTTTAATATATCATAACCACAGAATGTCTAAAAATGTCACTTGGATAACTATCTTTTCCCTGTACTTTACTTAGATTAACCTTTTGAGTCATATAAATCAAAAATTCAAGGAAAGACAAAAGGCTGAAACGGATGTCACCTTTGTCTCTTTACTTTGTGAAACTTTTAACTTGAAAACTGTATCACTTGTGATATTTTAAACTTCTAGGTAATTTCTGAGGTGTTTCTCTTCCTGTGAGTAACAGCAGATCTTATTCATTCTCAGATGTCCTTTAATTCGGTGACATTCGTTAGAGAAATATGATTATTGGGTCTTAAAAATTCTTCCATGGAGAATAAATAGTGGAAATAGCAATACTGAAAATAGACTTGCTGTCTTCTTTTGTGGATGTTGTGTACTCACTAGGCCATGTCATGACACAAGCTATCATTTGAGGCCCTGTGTAGGACATATTTATTAAACCTCATGTTGTGAGGCAAGTGCACTGAGCTTTATTTTGTAGCCTAACCTTTCTTCATTGATAGCTAGTTTTATACAAGACCAAATGCATTTCTCCCTCACTTAATTTTGTATTATATTTAAAATGATCGTTTTCTGGCTTTTACTGAGTTTGTAATCATTGAATTTTCTGTGCTACCTCATTTGAGATGGATGTTTATTCTCATCCTGTAGACAGATGAAACTGAGGTATAGACATTTAGTGTCAAAAATCCCTTTATTCTTTTCTATTCCAAGATCTCAGCTCTTTGTTAAACTTAGTAACAGAAAAAAAAAAGTGTTAGAGACGTGAGTGGGTGAAACTTAGAAGCACTTTAGAAGAATTTGCCTTCAAATTGATTGCTATTTGAATATATATGTACAGTACGTATGGCATGTGCTGGTATGAATTTTCAAATATTTTTCTTATTTATGAGGAGCTACATAAAACACAAACATAATCCACTATAATTCTTAAGTTAAATGAATCTTTATCTCTTTTACTGTTTACTTAAAACTTTTTGTCTCTCTATTATATCAGACTATATACTAACTAGAGTTAAATAAAAGCATTAGAAATTTAAATAAACCCCCATAATATTATTTTATTTTATTTTGAATATTATTAAACATCAGTGTTTATGTTTTCACACATATGATTGTGAAATTGCACCAGAATTATTATCGGAAGGACTGTAGAAAACAAGTATGTACAACCAGAAAAGAATTTGAATTACAGATAAAGAGCACAAAGCAATACTGTACAAACTCAGTTTTGGCCTTAAACTTGAAAATATGCTTTGTTGGAATCTGTATTTACTGAGATAAAATAAAACTAAGAAATACCAAACTAAGAGAAAAACTCAGAAGATATATAACCGACCATTTATTTTAAATATTTAGTTTCATCACCCACATGTGGGAGGAAATATAAATTTAGGGAAAATAATAAGGCATGAATTTAAAGTAATATGCAGATATATGACCACTCAAAGGCTAAATGTGACTCCTTTTATAGCCAAAATTGTATTGGAGTCTAAATAATTAAACATTTTTGAAAGGAGAAGATTAGGTCTCAGTTTATAGCAGTAGCATCATCTACATTTTGGTTTACAGAGCAATTTTGCAGGCATAGTATTAGCTTCTAAAATATTAGTGTGGCTGTGCTGGCAGAATCATGGTAGGAACTGCTTAACAAACCCACGAGATGGGGGCTGTGGGCGCCTGGACATGATAATAAATCCTTCCAAAATGCTTCTTGATCCACAGGAACCAAATATGTTGGTGCTTCATTTAGATCAACATGGAAGAGAAAAACCTAGAGAAAGCTTTAATTTTATTGAATTTTTTGGTTGTGTCCATCTAATCTCTAGTTTAACTCAATCTTGAGTAACTGGTTCTGCCTTCATTTAGCAAAAGCACTGTTTTCAAACCACACCAGCTGTGGGAGATGGGACTCGCCTATAATCCCAGCTACATAGGAAGCTAAAGCTAAAAGAATTGCAAGTTTGAGGCTGGCCTGAGTAACATAGGGAGACCCTGTCTCAAAATAAATTTATCAATACTAATATCAAATGAAAAGACTTGGGATATAGCTCAGTGAAAGAATGCTCCTAGTGTAATCCTCAGTACTGAAATAAATTCTGAAGAGTAACAAGAAGAATGATATACTACTTTGTAACCAGAGAACAAATATTTTAATGTGCTTTTGGTTTTGATAATGAAACGAAGGCTTGTTGAACTCAATGTATTTTAACAAAAATGAAACAGTTCAAAAGTGAAATACAAGGTTCATGGTATTATACAATTCCTGTCATAAGTATATGCATCATGCAAGTTTGATGTGTGGTAATGATAGATGTGTATCACCATGTTCTTTAAAAAAGAAATATATTATCCACATTAATATTACTAATAAAAGCATTTATTTAATAATCTAAAATACATAAGGTCTGATAATAGGCATCAAAGAGAGATAAGATACAAAGAGAGTTATGCAGTAGTTTATAATATTTTAAAGTATTTTACAATTAACAAAATTATATGAGTATATAAATTTTTGAGTATATGTGCTGCTGAAGTGAGCACATTTTTAATAAGTACAAATAAAATTAAATCCTAACAAGCCAGATTAAAATTTCAATATTTATACGAGATTCTTATTAGTGATCAATATAAAGATACAAAATGAAATTATGCCAGCAAGTAAAATATAAATGAGTGTAAGGCATTTGCAAAAAAGCAATGTTACTATATCTAAAAGTGAATATGTTGTACAGTAGTCTCATTAAGGCATCAAGAAAAAAATGCAAAACTAATCATAGCTGTCATGTATCAAAACTTGAGTCCTCCACTTTAAAATCCTCTCCAGCTTAAGATGTAAATGGAATTTGAGAAGAAGAAATATAAAACAATATAGAAAAGGAATATTCTATACACTGACCAAGTTTTGTAACTTGACAAACTGCAGTTCTAATGTAAGATTTTGGAGTAGCCAAAATGAAAAGTTATTCACACATCGAGCAAAGAACATAGCCTTACCTTAATAGGCAAATTCACATTGGAAGAGTCTATCATTTCTGTAAATTTTAACTGATTTTTAATTTTTATTTAAAAAGCTAAGTAAATTAGGTAACTATGTGCATTTGATTTATTTAATTTTCTTTAAAAATTTATTTGGACCGTGTGTATATAAGCATATAGTGTGGAACACATGGTTAAAATTGATGTTTTTGTTTAATTAAAAGATGACAAGACGTCTACCCCATTTGCATTCTGGCTCCTTTACTATATATAATTGATTTACTTCAAAAGTTAGAAAATAGTTCTTATTTCTTTAGATACAGAGAAATTTCATTAAACTTTGCAGAATCATTTTTTGTGGGATGTTCTTCATTTTCCAAGGAAATACAAGCATATGATATTTAGTAGAATTATACAATTCATCATTTAAAAATGTGCTCCTTAGTCATTGCATTTTATCCTGAAGTCCCTGTAGTGACTGTCTTCGGTAGTCTCCTGTGTTCTTAAGAAATAACCAATATTTCACCATTGAATTTATTTTATTACTAAACTTAAGTCACAGGCTCAGGCTGGGATTCAAATTCTCAAAGATCGGAAGATCTAATATATTTGTCACCAACTCGATATCACTCAACTTCAGATGAAAGTGATGGTAAATGTCTGAACTGCAGACAAACCACTAGCTGTAAAGGTTGATGTACTGTTCAAAAAATTCAAATGTTTAGTTTTTATTCTAACTTGTGATACATCTTGCTAATATAAGATGTGACACATCTTATATTAATTATTTTTTCATATTTAGTACAGGATCTACAGGGTCTACAGGGTTTCTCTACATAGACTGGACTCAGTGATCCTCTTCTTTATAGCCTCCCAAATGCTAGGATGACAGGCATGTGCCACCATGCCCAGTCTCCATATTAATTAATTTTAACAGCTGCTTCTTTTTCTCCAATTCATCTAGGTATAATTTTAGTCAATGATCTCCCTACCATCACCTTATTTTTTTTTCTTAGAAAGTACATGGAATGTGACTAAATTCTCTCATTTCTGTTGAAAAATGTGTTGACACTATTCTAGGTAGAAGTGTCTTTAAGTAAAAAACTTTTTAAAAATGTGCTCCCATGAATGAATATTTTTGAAAATCAAATAATCCAGGATCATTTTGATACATATCAGGTGACATGTCCAGTGTTTGCACTAAAAATGAATTTGCAATTGTCTTTTGTCTCTATTTCCTGATTCATTTTTAGAGCTTTAAAGATCTGTTGTAACAGGACCCTTGTTACATTTAATAAGTGCCATGTTGATTGGCGTTCTCTAAGTAGGCTTTTCAGTTTGCCTGTGGGGAAATTTAATATAAAAACATTCAACATTCTTTTATTAGTGTTTTTTACTATTCCCAGTCCCATCAGACCTTTGGTGCAAGCAGTGTATTATTGAAAAGCTTATCTGTAAGAAGTGAGCCAAGGGGAAATTCAGCCTTTATTAATATTGACATCATGTTCCCACACAATGGCTGTCTAAAGAAACTTTTCAATTGGATTTCAACTGCTTTGATGCAATATAAATGGAAACAACTGAATGCATGGTTTAGCACTGAATAGTGAATGATGCCGTGTACTATAACACCCAAACATAAAGTTTGAGTTCAGAGCTATTTCTAGGCCATTACTTATTATTTCTAATTTAGAATGGCTAGCAGAATATTAATTTAAGTTAATTTGATAGGTTCTTGAATATATGTTTTCTTATTTTTGCCACTCTGCTGCCAATTGCTAATCTAAAGAAAAAGGACAATTTATGTGTTTTTTTCTTTTTTATAAGAGAGTACAAATTAGAATCGAGAGAGAACCTTACAAGTGATGCAGAATTATTTCACTTAACAAAGTATGAATTTCACAGCACTTGTTGTAATATAATTAATGTGTTTTCAAGAAGAAAGTTTTGTCAAAGGACAGAGTAAGACAAGACGGATCATAAGTTACATTTAAAGATATACTAACCTAGGGTTATAATTTCTATACTTATTACTGCACATCACCAATACCCAGAAAAGTCTGAGGGGATTAGAAGCAGCTCAGATCAATTTGTTACAAATGCATAGTCCTAGATCGTCTACTTTTTATACTATAACAGGCGAAAGATTAATGAAGCAGGTTGTTTCTTTTAGAAGTCTAGAGAGTACATTTAAGCTATTTAGGTGTGAAGGCACTTCCAAGAGAAATACACACATCTTACTTAACCACAGAACTAGACAACAGCTAAGTGTATAAATTGACACAAATAGTAAAGCATCAGTCAAGTCAAAAAGCATGAGGTCTTCAAAAGTAGAAATAGTTGAGAATTTGCTCTGAACTTTGTGTGTTATTTATTGTAGAATAAATTTTTGACTCAATGAATATTATCACTTTTCTGATTAAAACAGTCCAAATTTGACATCTAGAATATTTCTTTCAAGTCACTATTTTTCTGGAAACAGTCTAATTTTGAGGCGTCTAGAGTTATATTTAGCTTTTGAAGAGTAGTCTTTTAAAAATATGGTTATGAAACAGATTGATTTAGAGGAGCATTATAATTAGCTGCTAAATATGTTAGCAGGATAGATTATTCTACATGAATCACAGAGCTCACTTTAAGTGTCATTCCCCATTCTAAACTGCCAGCTTAATTTGTTCTCATTTTTCACCACAAGAGCCTTTTTTCTATTATGCCAATAATAAGGGTGTAGTTGTCATAAAATAGGCATACCTCTGTGAAATAATGAAGTATAAACTGTTTTGTTTCAATTTTAAAAATAACTGACTCATGCTCACTTGATTCGACAAAAACTAGGAAAGCCCACTCAGAAAGTATCTTCATTTCAAAAACATATCTATATGTAACACCTTATGTGTCACTGACAAATTTTTTTAACTAATGAATAAAAACGTACAACACCTAATGACATAAGATGGCAAATGCGGTGGGTCAAAGTCTTTTGAATGTATGAAAATTATTATATGAAGAACAACTGTAGAAAGAATTACAATAAATATTCAAGAATAAATTTAAAGTGATCCTCATAAATTGAGGTATATTTTTAAAATAATTCTAGAAATTGATAATGGCAACAAATATTAAAAATTATTAAGTTTTTAAACTCATTAAAATTTACCATTTAAAATAATAGGATAACACTAGGTAAATTTTACTACATTATCTACATTCAGGTACAATGAACAAATGAATTCTGTAATGAATTCTTACTGAAACTGTCTTAGTAAGAATTTTGAAAAATATGTAATATTGGTGTCCATTACAAGTATAAGATAAAAAGTTGGGCCAG
>NW_004524589.1:26737888-26751740 GCF_000260255.1 Octodon degus | reverse complement strand
TCTCAGGATAATCATACTCCTAAATGGCAAATCTGTCATTACAGAAAATCGAGACAGATTTAGTACTGCCATTTCTAGTTACATAGGTCAGGTAGGTGCCTGGGAGTAGATGTAAACTTAGTTCAATTCTGGAGCTGTATACACCTTCCTACTAATAATTACTAGAAAAATACTTTATTTTCTAATTATTTGGAGGACCCTGTTCAACCATAAGACACTATCTCCTGTTGTCATAAAAAATTGTCAATTATTTCCCACGTATCACTGTTCAAATACAGGGCTCATGTTCCCAGCATTAACTGGGACAGTGACAATTGTCCCAGTGACAATTCTAGGTGACTTTCTAAATTTCTAGTCCCTTTCTGCTTCTTCCAGGTAAGCTGCTGTTTATGCAAGTTTTGTTGTTTAAATTTGTTTAGCAGTTGTGCTTGTTGAAGTAATATAGTTTAATAAGGCATTGCATGTATTTTTTCATGCAAGCAAAACTGTAGAGGTTAATAAAAGTTGCTAAATTTATATTAAATTAAATGAGGATAAGACAGTGATAAAGTGTAGAAAATAATGGAGATGTAGACATATTTCATGCAATCACATTTGCTTTGTACATTGTTTCTAAGTTGTGGCTTCACTATATTACAAGAAAATCACAAAAAATCAGAAAATGCATTATGAGCATAGTTTAAGAAAGAAAGATTTTGTTGGACTCTGTTGGAATGGACTGATTTTCACTGGAAAAGTTTTATATAAAAATGCATGTATAAATTTAAACTTGGACTTGAGTTAAAACATAATAGTCAAGTTACATCTGGGTTAACAGATATCACTCTGTGCTTTAACTTGTAGCGCTGAAGACTGCTGTGGTGATGTAGCTGTAGCTGGCACATCTCCCCAGGAGCCATGACTTCCACTTCCTCTCAGCCTGGCACAGTCAGGTGTATCCAGGAAATAAACTCATGCTCACAGCAGGTGGGCATAAGCTGTGGGTGCCTCCTCCAGACCTACTCCTTAAAACGTTGCCAAGTCAAGGTGTTATCAGAGGCTGTGTCTCTGGTCTTGTTCCTCCATGCCTTTTGCTTCACAAGGACAGGAACAGTGATACGCCTGGGACACAGATTTCACTTAAATTTCTGTATTTCACAGAAATACACCTTAGGCAGTAGAGGACGTGAGGGAGCAGCACTTTCTGAATGACCATATGCAGCAGAAAAAATACAGTAGGTGTGATAAGGAACTGATACTGGATATTGTTGTTGTTGTTGTTGTGGCCACTTCTTTTTAATCTTAAAAATACTCTATTATAATACAAGATAATTCTTCTGAATGTAGCAGAGTGGACATCTTCAACTGTACACAAAGAACTCTACAAAGGTGGCCTTTAATTTTAACTAAAGAATAATTTTAGAAATTATTTTTTATTTCTCATATTTTATGATACTTTGTGTCAAGACAGAACTCTTTTCTTAATGTAACATTATTAAGGTGATAAAACAAAAACATAGTTAGGGATATAGTTCAGTGGCATAAGCACCTGCCTCGCAAGCACAAGGTCCTGAGTTCAATTACTAGTATCATCAAAAACAAAGAAACAAAGCCATATTCATTTAATAGAACACCAAAAACAATGGAGAATGCTACTAAAGTAATTTGTATGTTATAGATTTTATTTAGGTATAATTATTTAATGATATAAGTGATATAAAATGTTTTAATTATAGGCCGGCGAGGTAGCTTAGCAGATTAATCACCTGCTTAGGCAAGTGCAAGGAACAAGTTTCCATTCATGGCACCACATGCTGTGTCAGCCCCACTCCTGGGAGCACCAAGCCAGCCACTGGCATTCGGGTGTGGTGGCACATGCCTGTAATCCCAGCACGGGGGCGGTTGAAAACAGGGGAATCATTACAAGTCCAAGCTGTGCTGCATAGTGAGTCCCTGTACCAAATACATTAAAAAAATAAAAATAAAAAGTTTTAGCTAAAAATACAAGCAAGGCGTGATGAAGCACACCTCTAATCCTAGCACTGTGGAGGCTGAAGCAGAAGAATTATGTCAAATTTGAGGCCAACCTGGGCTTGATAGTGAGTTCAAGGTCAGCCTGAAGTACCCAGTGAGATTTATTTTTAAAATATACTATTAAAGTTAATTATTTGATTTTTTATTTTTAAGTTAATTGTTTTTAATACTAAAAGTTTTAAAACTTTGAAATTAAGTTGATATTTTCCTAGCCTGTTTGAATAATGCTTTTAAAACGCTATTTTATCAACTATCACATGGTTCAGATCCTATAGTACAATATTTTCTTGTGGTTAACAGCATTAGAACTTATGCAGGTAGAAACTTAATAAAAACCTGGTGATCTGTGTAGTGATGTTAAACACAAAAGAATGTGTTGGCTCTAGTATATAAAAGACTACAAAACTAAGTGATTATGTCATATAGTTCAATAAACTGATTAATCAAGCAAATGATATTTATCAGACCTCAATAAATACTGGGGCCCAAACTTAGAAATGCAATTGTTTGAGGGGCAGGATCTTTTGTGCTGTATTATATCCCCAGCCCCTTTTTTCCTTTTTTCTTAGCAGAAAATGTCCCCACGCTAGTATGTTGTTGCCCACGTAATAGTTCCTGCTATAGTTCCTGTTACTACTACCTCATAGAAAGGGCTGCTCACTGGTGCACAGCTGATCATTGTGATGCGTACTGTAAGAACCAACCAAAGACAGCCAAGTAAGTATTCTGCCTCTACTTCTCCTTTGCAACCAACCCCACACAAACCCTGCTCCCTGAGCTCTGAGGCCTGACACTTTCTTTTTAATTAATTTTATTGAGAAACAAATTGCAACAAATGAGACAGTTTCAAAACCGATTGGTAGGACAGTTTCAATAATTAACACATTGCATATTGTTGACTTCTTAGAGGTTATTCACAGTGCAAGATACAGATGTGATATCCTGTCATGAACCATAACCTTGGACACTGGATCCAGTACTGAGTAGGTCTCAAAGGAATGTTCTGGATATCAACCCTTGTCCAACTGGTGGCAAGGTGGCAATGAATACCATAGTGGCAGAGGCATTTGCTGCTCAGGAAATATCCATGAACCTTCCCTGCAACACGGCAGTCCTGTGACCAGTTCTAGATAAGCATGTAAAAATCTCGAGCTCTCTCTTCACCAGGAAAACCTAGTACTCACAGAAAATGTGGCTTCCAGGTCTAAGGTATCTGATTCCCCTAGGAATCCTGTAAAGGAACTGTCCTAAAGAGATACCAGGTCCTCAGCTGACTTTGCATAAGAAAGAAAGAAAACACATTTGCTGTATCACCAACTTCTTAAGAGGAACCTAGCCTTGCACATTAAATAAAGCCAATGTCACACTATGGCCATGGCCAGGCAGGTGTGACTGTGACATTTTGGTAACAAGGGAGAAATGGAGTTCTATGGACTGAAAAAGAGTGTCTGGAAAATATTTCTGTGATTTACATTTTAGAGGAGCAAAACACAAAGTAGGCCTCTCAGGTTGATGGAAAAATACTGGATTTTTTTAATAGTGTTTGGAAATCTTGAACTGTGTTTATAAGCTGATATTATAACTTGTAATAAGAGTTGCTTTTTGTAATTTTGCTTAAACTGCAAAAGTCAAGATGGAATTTACAGGATGGAGATAAGGTGACTAATTTTCCAGCATAGTCCAAAGAACTGAGTAAAATGTGAGACAGGAAAAGTGTAGAGTGAGTGTTCCTAAACTATAGTGAAACTAGCTTTCATTCATATCAGATTCTACCATCTGAATACTATATTACAAATTAATATAGACAAGTATAGATTTAACCAACTAAGCATATTATAAGTACATACTTTTATGTGCTGTATTTACATATTTAATTGTGCATAGGCAGTATTTATTGTTAATATTTATAGAAGCATAGTAGAATGTTAAGAATGTTGATCTAACAATCCAGAGACTTGAGATCTCTATCATAGTCACCTTACTAGTTCATTTAACAGCTTGCATATGACAGGTATTTTATTCCTTTGAGCTCAATTTTCTCATTCTATGAAACAATTTATTCTTTCCTAATGAGTTCAATTCTATATGTTGCTTTTGGAAGAATGGCCAGGAAGTAGTTTAACTTGTTCTTTAGACTGCTATCACTTTGCTTTTTAGACAATGTAAAGAATATTGAAAAACTATTTTTAAAACTTATGCTCCCTTTGCTTTGCCCCTGAGATAATAGTTTTCCATTGTGTTCTCCTGGAAGAGGGGACTACAGTGGCAAAGAACCACTTCTGGAGTGGTGTCCACAGGATCCCATATAAGAATATGGAAGATCTGCTTCCTGTCTCCAGCTTTATTTCCTAATTTTCTCCATCTCTTTCACAACTGAACCGCCAGAAGGAGGAATCACATGCAGTTCTGTTAGTATTCCGGGCCACTGTACTTTTCCTTCTGCTGGGCCTTTCTTGCTTTTGGTCCATTCATCAAATGAAGCTCTCTGTCACCTACTCTATCATCTCTCTCCTAACAGAGTTAGGCAATTTCCTTTTCTACACTAGTGGTATAATTTGAAGGATGTTCTGATGTTTGTATACCTGTCTTTTCTTTTCTGTTTTGGTTTTTTTTTTTTTTTGCACTTCTCTTAAATTTCACTGACATATTGTCTTATTAGAATAGTTGTAGAATATAATCTAATAAAAATAAACCATTATTATGAAAAAGAAGTCACAGCACTTAGCACAAGCACCTACTACTATTTCATGCTTATGTTTAGTCTCTATCATCCAACCAGACTTCTGTTTCCAGTACTCATGAGCGTAGCCATCATAAATTTATCAAGCACCGAAACAGGTTCTGCTTATCAATTGCCAAAATGGCATCCCCAATATTTATTTATCATTTTAAACTAACTTTCATGTTCCAAAACCCTATATTTCTAGTTTAATTTTTATGTAAAGAATTGGAGACTTTTGAATTAAGTAACTTATTTAATAAGCCATAAATAGCCTATTTTTATATTTTCCAATGAATCTTGGCCTCGGAATATTTGATCTTGACAAGGCTTTTAAAAAATATATAAAAAGGTTTAATTATAGGAGCCAATACAGCACATCATATTGGCTTCTTGTTGCTTTCTAAGAACAAGATTCAGTACCTTCTATTCATCAATGACTTTAAATGTGCTATTTTAGTTCATCTCACAAGAAAATAATGAGTGAGATGTATCTTATTATCACAAAGGATAAAACTGAGACCCAGCCAAAGCTAATGACTGGCCTGAATTGCTTTGAAATGTACCAAATCTGTGACTTAGAGCAAGTCTTTTTCAGTCCTAATTTCTTCATCCTTCATCTGTCCCTAGTCAGAGTTGAAGGATTCAGTGAATTAAAATCTGGAACACTCTTTGAATGCCATCTGCAGGAATTAGTGCTTATCTCTGCTCAATTTCAAAGCTGTTCCTCTGCTTTCTACATAGTGAAGGTAGCGGGGTAGAAGCTGGAGACTCTGTCGCTCCATGACATAACCTCAAGTTGCGCTGCTGCGAATCTGGTAGAATGGAAAGAATACTGCTGTGTAGGACAGCCAGAAGGGAAAGGAAGAGTGAAAGCTGATGTAGAGTTTGGGACAAACATGATTTTCAGAAGCATACAGAAATTAGCAGAAAAATTCTTCTGACCTATTATAGCATTTTGTTACTTTTATATTTTTGGCAAACTGATAATCCATTCAGTTTTTTGATGAAGGTAAAAACTTATTTTTGTGTGACCAGCTCAGTCCACCTTGGGGGTGGAGCTGGCATGGCATGTGGTGCTGGGGATGAAACCATGATCCCTGCTCTTGTCTAAAATATCCAAAGCAGGTGCCTTAGACCTCTGAGCTGTCTCACTGGCCCCTGATGAAGGTAAAAACTTAATTTTCTGTTTACTTCTTACTCTATCACTGGACATATGAACTTCTTCAGTGTGGGTTTCAGCTTTCTTTCTCACTGAGAGACTGGACCCAAATCTAGATGAGACAAACCCTAGAATATGATCCTATCACAGGAGTACGACCACTGCAAAAGCAGAGGCCCAGTTCATCACATACAATATGACATCTTCTAGAGCACCTGCTATGAAGCGTTCTGGACTTGTACTGACTTTTAAACTTATTTGTCATTCTGATTTTGTGTTTTGCCCAATATCCTTCCCATGAATTTTGTTTTTGATTACATTAACTGTTAGTTTCTATTGCTTGTATCCAAAGTGGAACAGAATGGAATGGATTGAGATACAATGAACCTCAGTTCTCCATAGTCCCATTCTGTCATTCTTCACTGCTTGGCAGAGTAATACATTAACTCCAGCCCCAGAGTACCTATCTGCAAATGAAGGTGACTTGTTGCTTAAATCAAATAATATATTTAGAGGTCTTCTTATGGCATTTGACATAAAGGAATTAACAAATGAAAGTTATTAGTAGCAAAATAGGAAAGAGGAAATCTATCTACCCCTTCTTTATGGTTTCATTTCATACTTAAATTGGCTAATAATAATGTAGTTCCATTTACTTCTGTCCTGGCTGCATCTTTCTTTAATTCTTTTGTTTGGTTAAATGTATCAGAGCCACACAAAGTCATTTTGACTTTCGGAGATTCAATATTTGAGAGAGATCAAAATGGTGGCCATTACTTTCATGTTTTATTTGTTTTCAGTTAATATTTTTGGGGTTATTTTAAAGACATGCGAGTAAGTAATATTGTCTAGTCATTTGAAGCCCAAGTAAGTTACTAAATGAAGAGAATGTTCTGAACCTAGTAATTTCTAAGCTGCTTCTGTTAGCAGAGCTTTAATTCTAGACATAAAACCATCTCTTGTCCTGTAAAACATGATCCTTCCTTTATTCCCCTAGATCCTCAATCATTTTGACTTGGGAAATGAATCAAGGAAATTTTCTTTAAGTGCCTAGTGTCCTTTAATGAGTTGTGAGATTTTGAACAATAGGTGTTTTTCTAAAGCAGAAAAATCCATAAATCCACGCCTATTAGTTTACAATTCAAAGTTGAACAATAGCAAGCAGAAAAGAGTGAAGATAGTGGCAGGTGAACAAGCATTTATGGTCAGACTCAGGAATATTTTATGGTTGTTGCATAAATGTGGAACACAGATATAGTGTGCTAGCCAGTAGTTTTGCATGGATTCCTCTTGTGATATTGCATCTGCACCTGTATCTGTATATTTAAGTCATAGCAACCTTTGAGGAGGAAAACCCAAGTCCCAGAAGGGAAGTGGCCAGACAGAAATGAGAACGTGCTCAGCTTAGAGAAAAACTTTTTATCAGTGTTCTGGACACTTTGCTTTGTTTTCTATAAAACGTAAGATCATATAACCATGTCCACTCCAGAAAAAAAAACATTCTAATTCCTTTAATTCAGTGTCTCTTTTAACATTTATTTATTTATTTATTTATTTATTTAGTTTTACATGAGAAGTGTTTATTTTGTAGCAAAATGCTTCTCAGTAAAATGTAAAAATTATTTGAAGATGTGTAAAATCCAAAATGAACATTCTCTAATTATCATTACTTTTAAAATTGCTTGTGTTCTGCTATGAAGAACAAGAAAATCTGTGAAATTTTGAAAGTAAACGTACATCTCAAAGTTCATTGTGCTTATAGCTATCAACTGTTCATCAAATAAAATCATGCTACTTATATAAAACAGTTAACTTTCTTTTTATATCTGGGCTCATGTTAGAATAACAGCAAGTTTAAAGAGATTTTACAAAATAAAGTCTTTTTCCCCATAAAAAGGTTAGCAATGATTAAGATGATATAAGTTAAATAGTGAGTTTACAAATCAAGTTGGATATCCCAAACAAGGGACACAGACTAACTGCAGAGGAAATCTTACTGTAAACAATGCAGCTGAGCTAGAGAAAAGACACATGAAAAGAAAGGAAATTACTGAAGCTATTACACTCACAACACAACCAGCTGGGAGTCCAGCTGCTCAGGGAAACTGGTGCTTCTTGATCTCTAGGAGTTTCTAATTAGAATACAAGTTAGAACTATAACAGAAAACATGAAGGAAAAAGAAATTTAATGTTCAACTTAGCTCTTGTTGTGCTTCTTTAAATCTTAACAAAGACAGACTTAAGGAAGTCTGGCTAAGTAAGCGACAAATCATTTTTATAACTACTGACTTCTGATACCAATTATACTTCATCAAAGTTCTAATATTCCATCACATATTTATCCCGCCTTTTAGACAGGCATGGCTACCATAGCTTGTGAACTGTATACTGCATTTAAAACTACTCTATATGAATCAAATTGTGTGCACTTAGAATGCATTTTTATATTCCTTAAAAAGCAGATTTTTCTTCCATTTGGCTTTTACTACATGCTTCTTTAAAGGATTTTGCAATAGATGAGCCTTCATAGGATTGTAAATCACAGCAAGCTAAAATAAATGCTATAGAAATTGAATACATGGTACAATATTTTTGCACAGTGATAATCACCTATAGCCAGAGAGCACATAAATATGCGACTAATTTATATTTTTATTTTAAGGAACTTAAATAAATATTATGCCCATATATTTTGTTATTTATGGTATTTCAAATTGCTCCTTTAAAGGTTTATAGGACTAACATGACCTTCCCAAGGTCTCTGCTAGCAAAGGAACTGCTCCAAAGCTGTTGCTTAGAAAATTAAAATTAAAAAAATGTAGCAACTCCTATTTGTATGGATATTTCAAGTAAGTCATATTCAGATCAAAATGTAAGTGGATTATTTCTTTCATTCTCTATTTCGTTGCTAGTGAACCTTATCTTTCAAAGTTGATCAGTATGCGAGACAGTGTATTCCCTGATTGATCAGTATGCAGGGTGGGATTACTCCAGAGAACATTTGGGCATTTTCAACTATGTCCTGTGGATTAACCTGCAGAGTATGCATTTTGGAGGGCAGGCACTGGGGGAGGAAAGAGAAATGACTTAATGGTCTGGCGCTGTGGAAGTTTGATCAAGTGCCTGTGGAGGTCGAGCCACCTTGTGAAATAACTTGCTGTAGGACAATGATCCTACAGTTCTTTCGAAATAAATGTACCTTATTGTCATGGTAGAGCAATGAAACTGATTAAACACATGAGTAGAGTGTATTTTTAGTTTTATACTTAGGCAATAACTCTGACATGTAGTCAGCTGTATTGATTTTCTAAAGGTAATATCTAATCCGTGTTGGTATGTAAGCACCTATGGCTGTGTACTTCATGGCAGTCATTTTAGAATTTTGGTTTTAAGTAGTGAGACTGTTTCTTCAGAAGATCCTTGCTTTCTGTTTGCTTCACAGTAAAGGGAATTAATAGTAAAGGGAATCCTTTACTATTAATTCAGTGTAGGTTCCAAAAATTGAGTGTTAGAAAAATACTCTATACTCTAATTTGACCCTTTCTGAAGAATTTAAAAATTCTTTTAAAATTCTTGAATTTTTTTTTTTTTTTGCTTATGGTTCAATTTTCTTAAATCCTTGCAATTGGATATCTATGAAATTGAGGGGGGGAATGTTCAATAAGTAGGGACTTTTTTTGAAATATGTGTTTTACTATCTCATATAACAAGGAATTGTCAATGGTAACACAGAAATTGCAGTGTGGAATTTTATGAACCACAAACAGATTTAAGAAGTCGTATGTAAGAAATCTAAAGGGACATGTAGAAGTGAGAATTAAAGGTTTTGAAAAAGCACATTGTGAATCCACTGTACAAAAAGAGGGTCACTTTTATATCAAATGACTTTGATTTAATTCAGAGATATTCAATAATTATTGAGCATTTGCAGCTAAAGCACATAGTATAGAAAGGAATAAGATAAGCATGTTCTTTTTCTCTACCACCCAGAATGTGTTCTAAGGCACTACCTGAGTAAAAATGGCACCACATTCATTGTAGCCGTCACAAAAAAATATTTATCTTACTCCACCTTCCATTTCCACTAGGGGGAAAAAAAAAAAACCTTTCAAAAGCAAATAAGTTGCCTAAAGAAAAGCTAACACATTAACCTCCCAGTAACATCTACTAATGGGTTAACATTTGTTTTCTATTAATTAGCATCATAGATGTTAGACAATGATAAGAGTCCACAAAGAAGTATATTAATATGGAAGACAGGACAGGTGTTGAAAGGGGCTTAGTTAAACATCATAGAAACATTTCTATTATTTGACAACTTGTTTGTTTTTTCCTCCCTTAGATAAACTTTAAGGCTGAGTTCACAATTGTTTAATTAGACTCTCAATTTAGTGAAACAGGGAGATGACCAAGTATCAGAGATGTTTTTTGTCTGGATGCATCTTGGAATAAAGATATTACAAAAACAAGCAAATCAGAGAAAGGGACCAAGCAGACTCCAGTAGCAGCTGGAGCCACAATAGAGTTTAGCTTCCCTGACAAAAGAATTGGTGCAGATGGTGGAGGGGCATCATTCCAAGCCCCACGATCCTCTCTGGTGTCCTAGCAGCAGCAGAGCCTGACCCTCCCAGAGTCGGCTCCAGGTGGGACTCAATGCTCCCTGTGAGCTGCTGGACTTAAGATGCCTTTTGTCACTGTGACACCCTTTGCTCCTGCCTGCCCTTGTACTCTGCTTCCTGGTACTTGGCTCTGTTGTGACCCTTCCCCTCTCTGCAGCTCCTTTACATAACCGGCTCTATCACTGCATCCTCAGTTACCTCCCCCACTACTACCTTCTTGATTCTTTTTCCTCCCAAACTTCAGAAGAGAGAACTTCCAGAGTCTTCATTTCTTTCTGGGTAGAGTCATCTCTAATAAATGGGCAGATGGTCAGAGCCATTTTCATCAAAGTTTGGTCCAAGCAGATAATTTGACTAGCAAATCAGCTTTAAAACTACTGGGAAAACAGTTGTGTTTAAGTATGGTTGAGATTTAGATCCCTTAAAGTAGGCATGAACATCTTCATTGTTAAAATCAAGTTCCTTAAGAGCTACCATATTTAGTGACATGGAAAACAATAAGATTAATAGGGTATACCAAGTAGGAATAACAGATACAATGTTTTTTTCTTTCAAAGATCTAGACTTGCTCATATTGTTCAACATATAAAGAGCCTGGAAGTCGTTACTCTCATTTTCACATGAAAAAAACCTGGAAAATCTGAAAATCAGTGGTCAGACTCTTTAGTGAACTGAGGTAAAAGATAGTGTGTAACCTTTATTTTAATCCAGAAAGAGGTTCATTCAAAATTGTATGACAGACTTGTTGAGTTGGAATCATAGCTACTGGAACCATAAACTGAGAAGAACTATTACAAATTTTGACTCCCCTTCCCCAGATTAGGAATATCTAAAATATTTTTTATATCCATGAGTGAAAAGAGTAGTTAACTCTCATGCAAGAGCATGAAAAGTTATTTTAGCACAGGCTTTCAAAGGAGAATTTCTCCTCTGGGCCACAGACAGTGTTGTTTAAAGTGGGCACTGGTATTGATGGGAGCAGTCAAATTTGAGAGGTACTGTGTCAGCCATGTAGTCACTGGAGCGACGGGAACAGGTAGTGAAGACTCTGAACCTGAAAGGACAATGTAGGCGACATGCAGCTAGAGGGAAGGAAGTAGAACGGTAGACAATAACAGACGTGAGTGACGAGAAGATATCTTAGACCCAGAAAAATACTAAGCTACTGGCTAGAAACAAGAAAGAGGCATCTTGCACAAAGTTTAGCATGATCATTTGCTGGTAAAGCCTAGATTAGAAGTGATAGCCTAACTCCCACTGTGTACTAGTACTGGTTACATAAACCAGTTACTGGAAGATTTATATGGTTTTCAAAGCATATAGAAATTTAGGCATTTTCAATGTGAGTAACTGTATTCATTTAGGTAGGCTTTAAGACCTTTTTTTTTTTTTTTTTTTTTTTGCAGAACAGGGGATTGAACTCAGGCCCTTGCGCTTGCCAGGGAAGCGCTTATTCCACGGAGCCATCTCCGCAGCCCCTAGGTAGGCTTTATAGTGTAAAATAATCTCAGTATTTGATATAAATTGTATTTAAGAAAATAGTTTTCTAGTCCTTTCATGTGTTAAGGATTTGTTTAGATATTAAAAAATAAAAATGAGCAAATGCAGTGTATTCTTTCAAAATAATTTTGTTATGAAAGATATGTAATATTATAATTATTTTGGTTGTTCAGTGAAACTGAAAAAATACCTGAACTAAACTGAATTAAACAGAAAAGAATTTGGGGTGTAAATACTTTTTCTGTGGATTCTCCAGATTTGGTGCAATCTGATTCTCAAGGCAAGCAAAGTCACAGTGGGTGACTCCTGACGCAGCATCCAGCCTAACTGCCACATGAAGATCCTCTGGCACTGCCAGACTTTCTCCCAGAAGCTGCTTTTGATTGCAAACATTGTATCTTCTGACCACCAGGTCCCCTGAAGTGGAGTCAATGTTCCATAATTCTCAGCCAAAGTTCTGATAGTCTTCTTCAGCTGGTCCATTCATGACCTCTTGTTTTCAGGAATGTGATATCATGATCAGGTAATTTAGGCTTGGGGTTCTCTGGTCATCACTGATGAAGGAATGGGAAAAAGTGATCAAGGAATAAGGGATAGATTGATATCTCAGGATGGTCAGAGCCCATTCTCTAGAGGCGAGGGCGAAGTCAATCTCACTGGGGGTGTGTGTGCATGTGGGCATGCACCTGTGTGTATGTATGCCAAATAGGGAATTGAACCTATGGCCTCTCATATGCTAGCTAAGCATTCTATGACTGAGTTATATGCACATGCATCCCCAGATCTTTTATTTGTCTATTTTGAGATGGGGTTTTACTAAGTTTCCTGGGCTGGGCTCAAGCTTATTATCCCTTTGCCTCAACCGCCAAGGTTGGCAGAATTACAACATACCTGCTTTACTCCAAACTTCTGACAAAGCAGTTCAGACCTGGTTAGGAAGAGGAGAGATGTAATAAACAGACTCACTCCAGAGAAGCCAAATGGGAGACTAGAAATATAATTTATTCACTGCTGTGATGAGCAAAGATGTAGAGGGAAGTGCGTAAAGCTGGACCCACCTGATTATACCTAGGAAGTTATTTGGAGGTAACAATCAAAGACAGGTACACATTTGTAAGCTAATGCCAGCAAGTCCAGTGAGTAGACTACAACAATATGTGTAAAATTGAGGCAGCCTGAAGCTAGATCCCAATCATAATCAAAATGGAGGCAGAGGCAGAACTAGAGAACTATTCGGGAAGTCAACTTCACTAAATAGGGAAATTAATTGGATAAAAGATTGAGGTCCAAGAGTCAGTAGGCCATCAGTGATATTTTATAGCTAATTCTAGTTATACCTTGTTGTTATAAATCAAGGGTTAGCAAACTGGTTCTGTAAGAAGCCTGATAATAAATACTTTGGGCTTTATGGCTTAAAAGATCTTTGTGGTAATTATTCAACTGTGTTCCAGTTAGCCAAAAGTAAGCAGAGACAACATGTAGGTAAATAGGGATAGCAGTGCCTTGATACAAGTTTATTTTTAAGTGCACCAAATCATAGTGGAGCAAATTAAGCTCCTGGGCTATGGCTTACTCTCTAGATAAAGAATCATGTTGTCACTGAATTTCCTAAAAACAGGAAGTATTAAGTAAATACATCAGAAAATAGGAATTGAAATGAAAAACTATGGTTTAAGAATTTAAAAAGATGTGGTAAAATTAATTCTTCAGTGCAACAGTGTTAAGAGATAGAGCCTAATGAGAGATATTTAGGTCATAAGGGAACCATCTTCATGAATGGATTCAAGTTGATTGTAACAGGACTTGAGGATGGAGTTTGATGACTCTCTCTCTCTCTCT
>NW_004524589.1:26723841-26737581 GCF_000260255.1 Octodon degus | reverse complement strand
TCAGCAAAATATTCTAAAAGAGTCCAGTAGCCCATTATAGCATTGGGTCTTCTGTTTAACTGGCAATGTCAGAAATTATTAACCTGAGTCCCCCACAGCTCAACATAACAGCATGGCTTTACTTCCTATATTTTATCTTCATACTTTTCTACTGGATGGTTAAGACCAACTGCATCTCTTTATCTCTGCCTCTGTCTCTTTCTTTCCCTCTCTGTCTCTCCCTCTCCCTCTTGTCTCTCTCTCTCTCTCCATCTCTCTCGGTTTTTTCTGTCTCTCTGTCTCTGTCTCTCTCTGTCTCTGTCTCTTCCTCTCTGTATCTCTTCTCTCTCTCTGTCTCTCTCTGTCTCTTCCCTCCTCTCCCCCCTCCCCTCTAATCAGTCACAGTAGCTAGACTAGATGGGTCAGTTCTCTCTCTGTCTCTCTCTGTCTCTTCCCTCCTCTCCCCCCTCCCCTCTAATCAGTCACAGTAGCTAGACTAGATGGGTCAGTGGCCTCGCAGACCCTCTGGGTACACTGAGAAGTGTGCTGTACATATTTCCTAGCATTTCACAATCCAGTCGACTCGACAAGGTTAGCCATCACAGGTGCCTGACTACACTCTAACCTTACATGAGTATATACTTCAATTCAATGTGACACCACCAAACATAAAAAATCAGCAAAACAAAAAATATTTAAAAGCCAAAGATGGTTGGGGTGATAGCTTGGTGGTCTAAGTGCCTGCCTGGCAAGTGCAAGGGCCCAGTATCAATCCCCATCACAGCATGTTGTGCCCTGGAATCCTGGAGGCGCTATATAGGCCACCAAAATCCAGCATAGTGGCACACACCTGTAGTCCCAACAATGGAAAGGCTGAGACAGGAGGATCATTATGAGTCCAAACTGTGCAGTGAAACTCTGTTCCAATCAAATAAATATTTGAAAAGCCAAAGCTTACCTATAGTAAGCTCTGCTATATGCATGATCCAATCTCATCTTCTGTGATCAATTTTATCAGAAATATCCATATCATTATAGTTTGTGATTTAGATATTACTAATGTATTCCATTTACAAATAGGACATTGATCTTGGAGTCATTCAATGATTACTCCATTGTTATTTATTTACTATTTCAAAGAATCAGAGAAATAACCACACTCATCCAATAGCATGTACTGTGATTATTTTTCTTTGGGCCATATCACTCAAGAAAACAAACACTGAATTTCCTATGTTTATTTACAAATTTTTTAAAGAATTAAAATACAAATAGTGTATATAAAATTGTTATTTGTCAATTTAAAAAGAACAAAAGGAACAGATGTTTCCACATTTCCAGTTAAGTAACCTTTTAAAAGGAAAACTACTTATTAAAACCATGGAGAATTTTTAAAAATTCTCTGGTTATTTTATTTTCAATTCTGTATCTCTCTTTGATGATTTGTTTTGAAGAGAAAAAAGTCCGTGTGTTCATTGTTTGGAGTGTTAATATGCTGTGGATTGAATCAAGAGCTGATTTCTATATTCCAGGTTTCTGCCCTGGTGTTTTGCTCCTTGTAAATGACTTACCTCCCCCACAAAAAACAGACACCAAAAGAACCTGTGTACCCGTTATATTATAAGATGTAGATTGCTCATAAATAATGATGGCTTTGCTGTTGCAAAATGAGTTTTTCCTAACAAAAGTTAGGAATCAATACACAAGAAGGAGTATTTTCTTCTCCAGGATGCTTTCTCGTTACATCAATGTTTCTTGGCCATAGGTTGTGGTTGAACCTCAAGGAAATCAGAGCCAAGAAGCTTCTGGATGGTGGTAGGATCTTGTGAGCAAAAGTTAGAAGTAGTGCATGTGTGTGTGTGTGTGTGTGTGTGTGTGTGTGTGTGTGTGTGTGTAAGGTAGCTCACAAGTCCCAACAAGGCTGCTTTTTGCCCCAATTTTACTTATGAAAGACTTCCTTTAAAAGACAACACACATTTTTAGTTACTAATTTGAACTCCTAGAATTGAATGTATTTGAGAAACTGTGGAACAGATATTGCTTACGTATTTGGAAAGAATTACCAACTTCATAAGGATACTCTCAGGAGTGGATTCCAGGGGTACATTGATTATCATCTGAGCAGGTTGAACAGAATGAACGTTGGAGTCAGTCAGAATTAAATTTAAATCCTAGATCTATCAACACAGACTATGGAACCTGAGACAGTTAACTGAGTGTTCCGGTTTGTGTCTACTTGCCCTCCCCCACAAAGCCTCATGCAGTCACAGGGTGAGCGCTTCTAGAGTTTGAGATTGACTCATGATCCACTGGGATTATGAGTTTTAGTACTGCAGGGATTATGGGTGTGAATGCTACACACAGCCTGGGCCAGATAGCCTGAATGTAACATGAGACAGAGAAACAGACTTCCTCTCTGTTGCCATTGTTGTTACCCCTCCATTTTGCTCATGCTCTCGGCCGCTGCCATGAACTGCTGCCCTCTGCCATGTGCCACCCGGCCTTGGAGCCAGCTGATTATGGACTGAAACCTTCAGTAACTGTCAGCTAAATAAACCTTTTCTTCCTTCATTTTGGGTGTCTGGTGTTTGTCCCATTAATGAAGGAAAAGTAACTGAGACATTATTTGGTACCAAAGAAGTGGGGTCATTTCTGTGGCTAAACCTGTCCATATGTACTTCTTGTCATGACATACCATTTATTATCATAATGTCTCTCAAGTTTTTTTTTTTAAAAAGGCTAATAAATGAAAAAAAGGCATAAGAATAAGAAAAAAATAAAAAATAAACCTGTCCATGTGGATTACAAGGCTTGGCAATGGCTTATGGGAAGAGATAGGAAAGGTTTGGAGAGGTCTTCTACTTGCAAAGAGCTGGAACAGAGTCAGCTGTTCTGTTTGGGAGATTTTGGTCAGAGCTCAGAAGACCAGAAAGCTGATAGAAAGCCTGCCTGTAAAGAGCAGGCTGGGGAAGTTTCTGCTGGGAAGAAGGACTGTGTTGGTTGTTGGACTCCAGATGATTTGTGCTATGGCTTGGTCAAAAGACTGTGTGAATTTTGCTTGTGTCCAGAGACTTTGCCTGAGACTGAGTTTAAGCATGATGGACTGATTGATCTTTCAAAACATATTTCAAAGCAGCCTGGATCCAGGCACTCAATCCAGGGGTGGTGGTACAGCTATTACTGGGGGCTTTTAGCAAGATTTATATTAAAATCAAGAGCAAAGAGCCAAGAAGGATGATTTAAAATGTTGTGAGCTTGGCCAGAAAGGAAGCACCAGGAAAGCTGTGGACTGCAAAGACAGCTGAGAGGATCTCCAAGACCAAGAAGGAACGAGGTAATGGAAAGGATGACCTGAAAGCATCACAGGAGGCAGCAGGTCTCCACCCTTTGCAGTCTCAGAACTGCAGAAGTCAGGGATTTTGCCATTAAGCCCTATGTTCCAGAATGGTGGCAGTAGCCACAGGAGGTTCCAAAATGGCACCAACATGGAGAATTTGTTCCTCGAAATCAGAGTCACAGTGATCATCAGTCCAGGCACTCAACCTCTACAGCCAAGAGAGAAGGAAGCCTGGCTACTGATCCAGCTGGCCGCAGACCTTGGCATCATCCATGTGGCATTGGTTTTAGGCACATGAAGAATGCAGGAGTTCTGAGGTTAAGAAGGCTTTTACCTAGATTCCAGAAGGCCTGGGAGGCCAGGCAGTGTTTCCCTGGGAGGGCAGTGTGTGAGGCTGTGAGTGAGAAACCTATTCAGTGGAAAGCCCAGAAGTTTGGAAAAACCAGGAACATTGCTCATCTAAGGGAAACTGCAAGGAGGGAGCAAAGCCGGCCTAAGAGAGAAGCTACGGGAGCTACCACCAAGAGTGCCAGGACTTTTCAACAATGCTGAAACTATTGGAAATTTGACAACTCTTAGAGATGGACTAAAATGTCTTTTGCACAAAGGGATGTACATGAGACTCTGGGGGCCCAGGGGCAGAATGTTATGGTTTGTGTCTAGTTGTCCCCGAAAGCCTCATACAGTCATGGGGCAGGAACCTCTGGAGTTTGAGATTGACTCATGATCCACTGGGATTATGGGTCTCAGTATTGCAGGGATTATGGGTGTGAGTGCTACACCCAGCCTGGGCCAGATAAACTAAATGTAACATAAGAGAGACAGAGAAACAGACTTCCTCTCCTCTCTGTTGCCATTGTTGTTACTGTTCCATTTTGCTCATGCTGTCGGCCGCTGCTATGAACTGCTGCCCTCTGCCATGTGCCGCTCTGCCTTGGAGCCAGCTGAGTATGGACTGAAACCTCCAGTGACTGTGAGCTAAAGAAATCCTTCCTTCCTTCATTTTAAATGTTGGGTATTTGTCCCAGCAAGGAGAGAAGAGTAACTGAGACACTGAGTGACCTAGATTCTCTGAGCCTCAGTTTCCCCACCCTGTAAAAATCAATTATACCTACTATAAATCTGAGTAGGCTTATTACTTTACAATCAACTCATATTTGTGTTTCTTAAAATACTAAACTTTATTTTTTCATTCACTCAAGGGTCTAACATGGGTATTCCTGGTTAGACAGGAATGACAGGTCTTTGTTTTTTCTTTTTACTTTACTTTTCTTTCTTTCTTTTTTAACCAGAGATCAAACTCAGTACCTCACACTTGACAAGCAGATGCTGTGACACTGACCTATATCTCTAGCCCAGTATTGTGTTTTACTAAATGGCAACTCCTTTACTCAAATTTCTTCCAAATTGTAGCTCAGCTGTTTCATGCATCCTTATAGTCCTCTGGGTCAGGGTGATGGAGGAAGGTTCTTCAGAGAAACAGAATCAATAGGGTATGGAAGAGAATTGGGGACTTGTGTGTGTGACTGCAAAGGTCCAGAGGCCCCATGCTGTCGACAAGCCTGAGAACCAAGATGGCAAGTGGTGCCATTCAGACTAAGTTTGAAGTCCCAAGAATTAAGAGGGCTACAGGCATACTCTTCAGCCCAATGCCAAAGGCCTGAGATTTCAAGGAAGGCAAGAGTCTGAAGGCAGGAGAGCCAGGATCCCAATACCTGGTGGCAGGAATAGAACTAATGGGAGGGAGAGGATTTGGCTTTCCGCCATCTTTTTGTTCTATTCTGGCCCTCAGCTCAGTGGAAGGTGTTTCTTCACATGGGCACCGTAGATATTCTTTGTTTACTGATTCTTACATTGATCCCTTTCAGAAACACCTTCTTAGACAAACCCAGAAATAATATTTTGCCAGATATATGAGCATTCCTTAGCCCAGGCAAGTTGACACATAAAATTAATCATAAAGTTAGACCTTGAGTAGAAGAGGACAACACTGCTTCTATACCTATTCTGCTGTACAGAATTCAGTAGCAAGGTACTGCCTAACAAGGCGAGAAATGTAGTAACTGCCTAGAAGGACAGTTGCTGGGATGTGAGTTGGGCAACCCAGGTTCCAGGACCCAAAATGTAAGGTGCCACTAACTCAAGGCTATGCCAGTGCAGGGCATGGAAGAAAGAACGTGGATTTATCAAAGACTGAGAGTGCCGTACATTTTATTGCTTTAGGAACTTGCTTCCCTCATCCAGGTCCTGGTTCAAAGTAAACAATTCCAAATAGCCAATTCTTCAAGCATCCATCTACTTAGGATGATTGTAAGGGTAAGTGCAATGTTTGGTCTCTGACACTAAACTATTTTCTTATTACATGTACGAGCATTTTTTTTATTACCTATAAGGCTATCATACTTACATTTCTACATGTAAAAAACTTCTTTAGCAAATATCATGCAAATTGAAGTATGCCAATTTCATCTTTCTAAGTTATTTTAAATAAGCATTTAAAAACATAAATAATTTGAAAATTCTTACTTGCGTCTTTCCCCAACTACTCAAATATTTAACAACAGGGCTTATATTAGCCAAAGAAGTGTAGATACCAATCTAACTTCTTTGAAAAGTTTAGGTTTGTACATGTTGATTTCTTTCCTCTTTTTTATGTCTTAATGGCAGTTGGATGCACAGAATTTTTTCCAACTACTGCTCCCTTAAAATTCAGCAAGGCATTCCTAAGGCATGCTTTCCCATAATGAACACATTGTAGTAATCATTGCAGAAGAGAAAAGACAAGAATGGCTGTGGTGTAATCTCCAAAATGTTTACATGGCCCTAATGTTGGTCATTGTAGGGAAACTGCCAACAAGCTCATGAGGCAGTAAACACCAGTTCTGTATTTAGAGAAGTAGTTTAACTTTCTGGATAGCCAATTCAAACTTCAGTTTATACCACTACTTTATGGGAAAAAAAAAGCAGGCTGGTATTTGACAGCTTATGAGCAAACCATTCTACAAATGTGGCCATTGATCTGTTATTGAAAGAAGAGAAGATGTTCTATGAAAAGGCTGCAACCAGAACTAGTTGCTTTTAAGAATGAAGTTTTTATTGTTAATTAAGTCTTGAAGAATCTTTTCATCTGTAAAGACTACTTTGCAGAAATCCAAAGTGCTAACTGTTGATTTGTTTTTTCTGTTGTTTGTGTGGAAATTTTGCACTCACCATTTATTCATTTATTTTTTAATTTAATTTTGATTTATGTATAGCATGCTCCCGGGGACCTAGCAATGCACCAGGTGCTGGTGCATACAAAGACCTACAGGACTGCCTGAGCCAAGCCTTAGAGAAGCTTTGGTTAAGTAAAGAATACAAGTGTGGACACACATGGATACATATATGGCTACAACATGCCCAAGCTACACAAGATTTCACATGTAGGGAATGACTACTATCAAGTAAGCTAAAATACTCATCTCCCCTTGTGTTTTTCTTTATCCTAACAATGAATCAACTCTTGCAAACTCAGGTTCTAAAGTTAAGCCTGTGTTTTTCTAATTACCTCTTGGTGCCAAACTACATGCATTTATTTAGCTCAGCAGTCTAAGCAAGCTCAAGGACCCAGGTTCGATCCCTGGTACCACATGCTGAGCTTGGCCCTGTGCAGAGCCAGCCACTGAAAGTGGGCATGGTGGCACACTCCTGTAATCCCAGTTCTGGGGAGGCTGAGACAAGAGGATCACTATGAGTCTGAGTTGTGTAGCAAGACTCTGTAGCAAATAAATACATAAAAGTGTAAGATTAAAAAAATAAATAAATAAAATTACTCTTGCTTTCCAAGTATAATGTCTATATTCTTTCTACCATCATCCTGAGATTCTGTGCTTTTGCTGAATCAAATAAATCTTGAGTATAATTTTAACTTCTTTGTTTACCAGGATTTGCTCTCTACCTGACTGAATCCTGGACTTCTACTTTTCTTTTTAAACTGTAATCTCTCTGTTTTCTTATTCCACTCCAAAATTTTACATGCTACTATTTTGATCAGTTTCAATTCCTTCTGTCCATTTGAATTACAGCAAACTATGAGTCTGAGCTGTGTAGTGAGACTCTGTACCAAATAAATATTTTTAGACAAATGTTCTTAAAAATTTAAAATTTATAGCAAATTATTTTTCACATAGTTTTCCTTGTACATGCATAATAAAAGAGTAAACAAGGTCAAAGTGGGGATTAAAAAGAAAATATGGGGAGAACAATGCAATCTAATGATCTAAAATACTGTTATATACCTATCTCACCAGCTGACTGCTATTGTTATGAAGTGTAGCCATGAAATAGCTGTATTCTCTTGAGAATATATAGGTGATGAGAACGATAGTTCAGGAATATGAAGGGCCTCTATAAAGCTTTGTTTACAATTTTTAGCTAAATGTTCAAGATTTAGACCAACCCATGTAAAAATATTGGAACATGTTATCAGAAAATCAATTTCTGAACACAAAAATCACAGGTAATAACCAGTATGAGTCAGAAAAGAAAATTATCAAAGACCAATCTAATAGCCTTTGCTGACAGAGCAGACAGCATTGTAGATAGCAGAAAAGCAATAAACGTAATACACCTCAACCCTAAGATGGCCTTTGATTTTGTCCCATATGACATACTCAACGGACAGAGAAAATATGGCTTAAACCAATATTTCTCAAACTATGCGTTGTAACCCCCAAGGTTATCATGAAAAAGTACCAAACATTCTGTAGAATTTACAACTAAATTTCTTCTCCATAGTTCATGGGCCAGAGGAAGTCCCAAAATGGAGAGAATGTATTGACAAGGATGAGTGTAATTAAATGATGTACGAAAAGGGAAGGAAGAAAAATGTAAAAGCACACTTCACAGTCTCACATTTTTAGATAATGAAGCTCCTCACTTGATCTTTCTACAGCTTATTGCAGTATTATCCATCCCTGCAGCTGGCCAAAGCAGAAGGAGGAGGAGGGTCTGAGTAAGCCAGATCTCCTGGACTAGAGCTTCTAGTCCATGGGGCTTCATTCTTCTTTAATTGCATACTTCTCTGTTATTAACCATATCGACACTACAAAAATCACAGTAAAGCCGGAGAGATGGCTCAGTGGAATAAGTGCTTCCCTGGCAAGCTCAAGGGCCTGAGCTCAATCCCAGGTTCTGCAAAAAAAAAATAAATAAATAAATAAAAAATTAAAAAATCACAGTATCTGCAGTTTATTAAGTATTTATGGTATTAAAGCACTTTATAAGTACTTAAAGAGAGGAATATTTAATCCATGTAGGGATATTTTTATTTAAAAACAACTTCTTCTAATAACTGATTTTATCCTTGTAACAGCCCAATAAAGCAGGTAACTATTATCCACAGATGAGAAAATTGAGATATGGAGAGATGAAGCAATTTGCCCAATTTGCCCAACATCTTATGATAATAATTGACAAAGAATAATTAGTCAAGATTTCAAGCCATGCAGTTTGACTTAAAAGAGGACTTTTTAATGTTTTTATTTATTTATTTATTTATTTATTTATTTATTCATTTATTCATTTATTGCAGAACTGAGGATTGAGCTCAGGCTCTTGAGCTTGCCAGGGAAGCACTTATTCCACTGAGCCATCTCCCCAGCTCCAGGGGGATATTTCTTTTCCTCCCCATCATTTTGTTTTGTAACTGACACATCTAAAACAAAAGACAAGAGAGCAGTATAATACCTTTATTTGATCATAATTTTATATGATGTAGGAGTTTTCAGATTGAAGACCCAAGGTGAACTGTTGATTTTTTTCTTAGCTTTGATGAAACATAGACAGTGATGTAGAAATGAAATTGAAGGAGATAAGTAGAATCTAAGAGTAATGGACTGAACTCCACATAGCCTAGCAGGACCTTCTGTACAGATTCCTCTGGTCCTCTGTGCAACAGTCCTTCCCTTTGGGTTTAGGGCAGGACTCTTTCTGGAATAGATCTTATGACCTATAACCAAATAAAATAGATCAAAGAATTTCTCCATGGCAAACTCTTACAGAGAAAAGTGGAGCAAATTAGAGAATATTTTTAGTTTCATGAATGATTTTGGGCAAAAATGCTCTGGTTTCCATGACCCACCTTAAGAAAGAGAAATTCTAGTCTCTATGGATTCTTTTGGTAGAAGTGTCTGTCAGTTTGTTGGGACAGATGACCTGATACATGCATTCTGAAGGAGGACTTTATTTTTGGCCCATAATTTCAGAGCTTCTAGTCCATGGTTAACTTGGTACAAAGCAGAGACATCACAGCAGAAGAGGAATCCTGTGAGAGAACAAAGCTGCTTGGTTCCTGGCAGCTGGGAAGCAGAGCTGGGAAATAGTGTCTGTGAAACAGCCAGAGACCAGATACAGAACCCAAGCTGACACTTGCATAACTCTTGGGCACACCATTTAATGTGCTGCACTAGTCCCCTACTGAGCTTCAAGCCAAACAAGTTGACGTTTTGACATCACTGTCATGGTGGAGAATCCAGAATACAAGAGCACTAAGGCTTCCAGTTTGGAGTACCATTTCCCGAGCACCAATAGAAGCCACAGACTGGTCTTTAAACACTGGAGAGTGTCACTTCTTCAGATATGAAATAGCAGGCAGAGTGTTTGGTATCAAATGCACTCAATCAATATAAGCTATTATTCACACTAATCAATTTGTGTATCACTTTATATTGCCCCATTTCACAGGTAAGGAGGCCAATGTTTGATGAGTTTCAGCCCTTGTGCATAGAAAATAAAGATGTTTTCACGTGGAACTAATGAGCGAGCACAAGAAGATTCTTGCTAACTCAGCCACAGTATTAGCCTGTGAGTGTATTTGTAAGAGAACAAAGAGAACTGTGAGTTACAGACAGATGCCACAAGGGGCTTGAAAGTGTTACACAAGTGCAGAGCTATGCAAAGATGAGCAAGAGTTGCACGCTGGACAGGAAGGGGCTGGATGGATTAAAACATACACATTTTTAATAGCAGCAATCCAAATGTTTGAAAGTTTTTCATTAGGTTTCCTCTTTTTAAAGAAATCTTTAAAGAATAGATGAGTTTTGATGTTTCCTTGAGAAGAAAGCTCGTTTTGTGTTTCAATTGAATTTTAACAGTAAAGTGCTTTGAAAGATAGAAAGCTTCTCCTTTTGAACTTATTTCAGTAGAAGGCAGAAAATCCTTATCATTGCACAAGAAGCAAAATATAATTTTTAGATTTCTATACAAATTTCTTGTATTTTCCAATGGTAAATTAAACATACACATTTTCTCTGGATTTTGTCATGCTTTCCTCTTCTTGCCTGTTCCTGCATTGTTTGTAGGTTTATGAAGAGTTGCACAACACAAATAAGAACAAAATCGTGTGAGGATAGGCCATCATTTCTTCCATATGTAGTGGGTTCATCTTTTCATCACTGTGATGCTGCTATATTTTTATGAGGCAAATTTACAAATAAAATATTTGTTCTGCCTTTTTTCACTTTCCCTGTCCATTTGTTATAATAAAAATAGAACACCTACCTAGCCTCCACTATAAGAGACCATCCTTTTGGTGTTCATGTTCAAATTATTTTCCTAAGTGTACAAATAAAATATGAAATGTATGTATAAAATATCTTCAAACAATTTGGGGGATGACTTGGATAAAGCAACATAAACTGGGATATGTACAAGCCTATATAGTGCTATGTCACAAAATAAAAATAAATGGCAATATGCAACACATGAGCAAATTCTTGATATCTAATATCTGAACTTATTTGAGGAGACAACATAGCAGTGCTTGATAAAAGTTGAATAAGCAAAATGCATACACCCACGTACCTGGAGCTTTATGTGAAGCTTTGTGTGGATTCTCACAAAAAAACAGTCTGTAAGCCCCACTAAATTATAAGCAGTGCAGTTTGTTTCCAATATATTTCAAAGTCCATCATAAGAAGAAAATGACTTTGCAACATAGGGCAAAATTTTTCTCAAAATTATCTCTGCTCAGTTTTTCCTATGCTCAATGTTTTCTAGCAGAATGATGATTCCTCACCTTCAAAATAACTTTTCACTCTGTTTTCAAATTTCTAAACCTTACTTTTAGGTCCAATTAGCCAGTCTCTGTGGTCTTATGAATTCTATTTTCTCTTAAGCTCTCTTCTTCCTGTGAAAAGCAATTTCATACTACTTTTTAGTTTTGGTTTTCATTTTTGTTGTGTTTTTTTTATTTTATTGAGAAACAGATAACAATGAGACAGTTTCAAAACCGATAAATAGGATAGTTTCAATAATTAATACATTGCATTTTTATCTTCTTAGTGGTCATTCATAGTACAAGGTGCAGACATGATATCCTGTTGAAATAATATTAGTACAAATGTTTCTTCTTATTGAATTAAGATAAAGTAGCTGTATATCTATCCTAACTATTGGTATATACAGATACAAAATGGTCCTTTCTTTCTATCCCATTTTTTTGTTTAGTTTTGTTAGAGATGGGTATTGTATTTCCATTTAAATATTGTAGGTGTGTGAATTCAGCAAAATAATCCAATATAGTGCAGTAGTCCATAATAGTAGTGGGTTATCCGTAGGACTGGCAATGTAAAAAGTTTTTGACTTGAGCCTTTTATAGCTCAGCATATTAATATGGCTTTACTTTTTGTACCTCGTTTTTATACTTTTCTACTGGATTGTTAAAAACAAGATAAAGCAAGACCTATATAACAAGAAATGTAACTTTTGTACCTTATAAGGTCAGTCAAGTCCCCTCAGGATTTATCCTGTTACCCTGTAGCACAATTTGCAGATCCTTGTTCAGTGTCAGCCATGTGGATGAGTCACAGCCATTGCTTGACCAACTTGATCTCTGTGAAAGCCTGAGAGAAAGTTTTCTCTCCATGTGACTCTCCTTAGGCACACTCTACATCATCGATCACTTTCCCCTTTGGCCCCATAATCTCCTTGATCAGAAAATTTGGGACACTACCGGGGTACATGACGTTACAGTATAAGTTCTCCTATGTCTTGAATCTTCACTGAACTTGAAAGGAGAGGGCCAAAATGTTGGTTGTCCTTGCAGCCCGTCTTTTTCTCTAATTTTTGCCTGCAAACTTAAGTTGTTAATCCTCCAAAAGAGAAGCTTATTGTTACCCTACAACATAGGCAGTTGGGTTTAATCTCAGTATCTGTCTGAATATCAAATATCTTAGGCATAAGGTGGAACAGATATTTTCCATCTATTATTGATAGGTCAAAATTTAAGTCTCTAGAGAATATGGAGAAAAAATTTAAAAAATTAAAAATATTTCAAAAAATTAATAAACAATTACATATTTTTACACAGAAATTTAGAAATCTAACCATATACAACATTGTAGAGGAAAGTCAGTGACATTTTTTTCTTGTCTCTTTTTTTCATTTATTACCTTTTCTTTTCTTTTTAAACATTTTCTTGAAAGACAGCATGGCAATAATTGGTATGTCATGACAAGCAGTATGTATTTAGAAGATCAGAATAACAGGCATTCCAAGTGTGACCCTTCTATTACACATTGCTATCTTCAGTGCAGTTGCTTAGTTCACAGATATCAGCATATATACGGTGAGAATCTTACTAATTAACTGCTAGTTTCAAAAACCTGCTGATGTTTCTCAGGAACACTGCCTTACCCATCTTGTGAGTATAAATAGCTTTCCCCCTGTCATTTTTCCCAGCTTCTCTCCTTGCCCAATCCACGTTTTCCAAACTTCAAACTCTCAGTTTCCTTTTAATTGTGTTATACATTTCTATTTGTATTTATTCTTTTGAGTTCTTATACTAAGGAGATCAATGATATTTAACCATGTTGGTCTGGTTTATTTCACTTCTGAGTATATCTTCAACTGGCATCCACTTAAATATAAATGCTTCAAGTTTCTCATTCTTTGTAGCTGAATAGTACTCCGTTGCATAAAAACACCACATTTTTTCACCCATTCTTCAGTGATGGGCATCTTGATTCTTTCCAAGATTTGGCTATCACAAATAGTGCTGCCATAAATATAGGTACACATATATCACTATGATATGATATTTTCACTTTCTCTTGGAAAATTCCCAGTCGGGGCATAGCTGGCTTGAAGGAGATTTCCACTTCCAGTTTTGTTAAGGAGTTTCCACACTGATTTTCATAACGGTTTCACCAGTCTACATTCCCACCAGCAGGGGAGAAGGGTTCCTTTTTCCCCACAGCCTCCGAACATTTGTTGTTGGTTGATTACTTTATGACAGCCATTCTTTCTGGGGTGGGATGGTATCTCAGTGTTGTTTTAATTTTCATTTCATGGATGGCTAGAGATATGGAGAATTTTTTCATACATTTATTCACTTCTTTAATTTCATCTTCAGAGAAGTATATGGTCAGCTTGGATGCCCATTT
>NW_004524589.1:26703330-26703726 GCF_000260255.1 Octodon degus | reverse complement strand
AGTACTCGGCTCCATGCTCTTCTTGCCTGCATGGTTTGTGAAGAGAAGTCGGCGATAATTCTCATGGTTTTTCCTTTGAATGTGATCTGCTTCTTTTCTCTAGCAGGTTTCAGTATATTATTGTTGTGCTGAATTTTTGGAATCTTGACTATTATATGTCTCAGTATGTTTTTAATTGGGTTGAGGTTACTTGGCATTCTGTATGCTTCGGTTACCTGAATGTCAGTTTGTTTCCTATATTTGGGAAGTTTTCTGCTATTACTTCTGCCCATATTTTTTTAATGTCATTTGTATTGACTCCTTCTTTCTCATTGATGCCTATTATTCTCATATTGTTCATCTTTGCATCATCTTGTATGTGATGGATCATTTTTTCCTGCGTCCTAGTTGTTTTTA
>NW_004524589.1:26695201-26702942 GCF_000260255.1 Octodon degus | reverse complement strand
ATTAATTCATACATTTGAGCTGAGCTAGTGTCCTCTGCACTTGTTCTGGGTGGGCATTGGGTTTCCTCCATATGTTTCTGCATTTGATTCTTTATTGCCGATGCTATTATTTCAGGGACTTTTTTTCATTTCCAATGAGTTCCTCTATACCTTTCTTCAGCTGTTTCTTTATTTCAAAAGCCATTGATTCATTGCTTTCAGATGTGTGATTCCCAATTTGTTTTATGTTAGTGTCCTCTGCACTTGTTATGGGTGGGCTTTGGGTCTGAGATTGCATTTTGCTCCTTCTCATTATCATTTTGTGTAGCACTGCCTTCTGCCTTTTGTTGTAGATCTTTGGTGGAGTTATAATCTTAGCACCTACTGAAGTTCAGTTGAAGATCCAGAAAGTTTGGTTTTATCCAGCTGTGCCTGGCTTGGGTCTGGCTGATGTGCTCAGCTCCTTCCTGCTGCTGCCCTTGTGAGTGATCCTTTTGTGCCCCTCTGACAAGATATTCTGCTCCTGGACTAGCTGGATGGTTCTGTCCCCTACTCTCTCTGCAGGGATTGCAGTTGCAGGGTTTCTCCCCAGGCTTGTATCCCTGGCCTGAGCGGAGTCTGGATGGGACAATTTGGAGTCAGGGGGAGAGGAAGCTTTCCCACACACTCACCAGACCTGGACTAGAACTGGATCTGGGGGTCCCTGGAATGCTGCAGAAATTCTCACTTGGTGGCCAGGGTGGGTGGGGTGCTGTGGAGTGTTGTTGGGAGTCCCAAGGGGATGGAAAAGGATCTCACCTACTCTCTGCCTGGGCTTGCTCAAGCAGGTCCCGCTGGCGCAGGGTAGCCAGAAGCTCTCCCACACACTCACTGGGCCTCTGCTAGTACTATACAATTCTGTTCCTATATACACTTTCAGTTTGAAACACCAGAGAGAGAATGTAATATTTACACATTTGTCCAATTTATTTCACTTAAGAATATGGTCTCAAAGTTTAACCATTTTGTTATAAACGTTTTAAGTCTGTCCTTCTTTCTGGCTGAGCAGTACTCCTTTGTAAAAAAAATATCCTTTTAAATCCATTGCTTGAGAGGCAGGGGAGATGGTTCAGTGGAATAAGCGCTTCCCTGGCAAGCACAAGGGTCTGAGTTCAATCCTCGGTTCTGAAAAAAAAAAAATCCGTTGCTTGGTTGATGAGCTTTTGGGTTGTTTCCAAGATTTAGCTATTACTACTTGTGCTGCTATAAACATCCTATAGCATAATGCTTTTAATTCTTTTTGAATGGTACACCAAGAAGGGGAACAGCTGAATCAAAAGGAACTTCTAGTTTTGGAGTTTTTTTTAAAGGAATCTCTACACTGATTTCCACAGATTTCCACAATCTACAGTCCCACCAACAATAAAGAGGTTTCTTTTTCCTACATCTTTACTGGCATTTATTATTTGTTGAATTTCTCATAATAGCCATTCTTTCTGGTGAAAGATAAAATCTCAGCATTATTTTAATTTGTGTATCTCGAATGACCAGTAATGATGAACATTTCATTGTATGCATATTTACTGTTTCTACGTCATCATCTGATATGTGTGTTCATCTCTAATGCCTATTTTTTGATTGGCTCTTTAAATTTGAGGAGTCTGATTCTTTTCAATTCTCTAAATTCTCTAGATATTAGACCTTTCAGGAAACACTGGCTAAATTTTTTCCCACTTTATGGGTTGTGTTTTCACTCTATTGTTGATATCTCCTGCTGAGAAAAAAAATTTTAATAAGATGAGATTTCAGTTATTGATTCTTTGTAGTATTTGCTGGGCAACTAAGTTTTATGCATAAAGTCTTTGCTGACACCTATGTCTTCAAGAATTCTATTTTATTTTCCATCAGATTTAGTGTTTCTTTTTTAATATTTAGATCTCTGATGCATTTCTATTTTAGTTTAGCACATTGTAATAGATGTAAGTACAATTTTAGTCTTTGGCATGTGAAAATTCGGTTTTCCAGCAACATTTATTAAAGATGCTATGTTTCTTCCATTGAAGGTATTTGGCCTGATTGTCAATGATAACATTGCTGAACATATTTTGATTTGTTTCTTCATCTTTCAGTCTGTTCCATTGATCTTCCAGTATTATATACAACATTTCATTAATGTATTTATTTTTCAGGTACTGTTAGGTTTATAACTTTTGCTGCTATTAATTATGTTGTTATAACTGTAAGCATACAGGTTTCAACTCTTTTGATTATACATCCCTTGGAGTTGCTTTATATCATGGTGATTCTATGCTTCATTATTTTGAGAAACTGCCATAGTATTTTAAACACCAGCTGCTCTATTTTGAATTCCTGGCAGAAAAGGACAAGTGTTCTAATTTCTCCATAAACTTCAACAACACTTGTTTCTTATTCTGCTTTTTTTTTTTTGTAAATAGCCACCCTAATATATGTTAAGTGGTAGATTGTGTTTTTTTCAAATTCCAATAAATCTATTTTAATTTATGTAAAAAGTATAAAAGTTGTACAGATTTATGAGGTGCAATGAATAATTCAACATATGGTATAATTTTTATATTAGGTTAAAACATAAAGACCTATCTTCTTAAATTAATCATCTCTTTATTATGAAAACACCACAGATAATTTTTCTAGGTTTTTGTAGCAAAAGTATATTATCATTATAGTCACCCTATTACACCAGAATTTCTAATTCCCGTCTAACTACTTCTTACTATTCATTAACGAACTTCCCTGCTTTTGACTTTCCCCACTTCTGATTACCATTATTTTATTCACCATTTTCTATGTGATCAAGATTTTGCCTTATTTCACTTTACATATCATCTTGCTGTAAATCATAGAATGTTATCTTTTTGATTAGCAAATAATGCTCTATTATGTATATCACATCATACTTTCTTAAATTTAAATTTTCAAATGGCAATTCTATGGTATCTCTAAGGTATCTTTGGTATGGTATCTTTGCTGGCCAGAAACCAAATTTGAAAGGAAGCTGATTAAGGCCAACCTCTGCCTGAAACCAATATAAAGGGAAAAGTACACAAAGTAACTAGGCTAATGACAGACAGGCATCCAAATGATAATAAAACATATTTTCCAGGACCACAGAGATAGCTTAATGAACTAAGTGTCTGCTTAGGCAAGTGCAGGGACCAGGGTTCGATCCCCAGTACCACATGCCACAGTGACCCCATCCCTGGGTACACTAAGCTGGCCACCAAGACTAGATATATTGGCACACACCTATAATCCCAGTGCTAGGGAGGCTGAAAACAGGAGGATCACTATGAGTCCAAACTGCTCAGTGAGACCAAAATACACAAAAACAAAACGATATATATTTTCTTAATTTCCACTCACTGCAGAGATGTGAGAACTCTAAGCATCAAAACCCAGTCAGTTGGGCTAGCCAGATAGCTCTTTGAATTAAAGAGCCTGCTTAAGTAGATGCAGGGACCAGGTTCAATCCCCAGTGTGCTGTGCTGGACCCACGTCCCAGGGTGCACTGAGATGGGATTGAGACTGGGCACGGTAGTGTGTGCCTGTAATCCCAGCTATTGAGAGGTTGAAAACAGGAGGATCATTACAAGTCCAATCTGTGTAGTAAGACCCTGTATACCCTGCACTAACTTATAAAAATAATTTTATGCTTTTATCCAATTAATTTCATCCAAAAGTGTGTCACTTTATCCAACAGTTGGACAGTTAAATTATGCATAACCCAGTCAATTTATCCATTTTTTTATATGTTGCATTCTCAAATGCCTTTTTTTTCTCAGAAAAAAAAAGGATTTTTTTAGGATAATGAATAAATGCTAGGGCACTAACTTTCTATATTTTACAGTGAAAGTGAAACATAGGTGAGCAAGCCTGCAATTGTCATACACAGTGGATTGTCACTGTAAATGGAATGACCTTCAACAATGGATTCAGTTGCTCAGACCTGAAGCAACTGAAGCATTATTTTTGGATAAGATACAAGTGACCAGGCTCCCTGAGGCGGAGCAAGGGTTTGCAACAGGTAGAAGAAACACAATAAGCAAAGGCCCAGCTGGCACACACCTTATAAAGCCCAAATGTCATCCAATGAGTTTTTATACAAGAGCTGTGACAAACGATACATATCCATGGCAAGTGACTATATAAGAAAGTTAAAGGGAATGCTAAGGAGCTATTTCAGCTACACTGAAGTATTCTCACCAGGGCAGTAAAGTGATCATTTAAAGAAATATTTAAAATGTATATTGTAGCGAACTGGAGATACAGTTCAGGGATAGAATGTCCAGCTAGTTTGTAGCAGGTTTCTGGATTCAATCTTCAGCTCTATCAATAGAAAACAGTGTAAGCTGTGCTGCTCTAGGCGCGATTATGCATGCATTGCTATAATATGATGTCTTTAACTCGTTCGTGAAGATTCCTGGAAAGGGAATAGCAGGGTCAATTTCAATGTCTTTCTTTTGTTTTGTTTTGTTGTTTCTAATGTAATTAGGACAGGCTCTACAGGGTCTCACTACGTAGATCGGACTCATAGTGATCCTCCTGTTTACAGCCTCCCAAGCATGTGGATTACAGGTGAGCGCCACAACGCCCAGCCTCAATTGCCATCTCAGAGCACCCCGGGGGAGCCGGCAGAGTGCGCAGTAGTGGTATTACGGAAGACGCCCAATGTCTAACTTTGATTTTTTTTTTGTGAATCTACATACGTGTCATGTACTAATTTACCTTCCCACCAGCAGTGTAGAAGGATTCCTTTTGCCTCGCATCCTCAGCATTATTTGTTATTATTTGATTTTTTACTGATAGTCATTCTTTCTGGGGTAAAATGAAATCTCATATTAAGTTTATAATAAAATAAATCAGACATACAAGTTTAAATATCTCATGATTCCTCTGATTTGAGAAACCCAAACTCTAAATAAAGAGCAAAGTAAAGGACAGAGACTAGGAAATAAGAATGAGGAAGGTCTTTTTCAAATGAGAAAGGGAAGAAGAGATGGAAGGAGAGGAAGGGGAAAAAAGATTAAAGAACAAGAGAATAGAAACAGCTTTTACAAGTGGGAAGGGGATCCAGTATTGGAGCAAGCAAGGATGGGTGGGAGGGAAAGAGACACAAAGAATTGAGATGTTTTATGTGCATGTACAAATTTTCCATGACAAATGTAACTATTATTGACTGCAAACATGTACTCATGAAAGTGCATCATTAGAAAAAGAAAATAGTAATGTACTTGTGGATGCAGTCAAATATGATCTTTGCAATGGAGATACAGAATCTGTTCTTTTCTATCACTGCTCTGGCTCATGAAGTAATATTTTAGCAATTGTCAGTGTCTATATTTCAAATACAACTGTTGGTACAGGCTGATAGTAAACACCTTATGTAGACATTAAATGAGTAGCAAATCTGAAAATGGAGAAATCCAGGCCCACTTCAAGAGCAGCCATTACTCAGTTCCAGCTTAATAATGAAGTACAATAGCACTGACCTAAACTTTCAACTATTATATATAGATTTCACTTTGAAATCTTTGGTGAGTGTGCTAGAAAATCTGTGGTCTAAGATTTGTTCTCAAGCCAATTATTTGGACCCCTACTCCAGTTAAGAAAAACCTATGGAACAGTCACTTATAGCCAAAGAAAACAAAATTATCATTTATTCCAGGAAGTTAACAATTAATCAGATACTCTCTGTTTTTGTTTCTTTTAAAGTTCTTTAATGAGGAATCGTAATGCTTCAAATCAAGACTTAGGTGCACAGAGAAATTCATAGTAAGATAGAGCACTAGTTTTGACATACTGAAAAGAATACTAAGCATTAATTTGAGAATAAGAAATGCAGGATAAAGTAGTCTGAACTTGTTTAGCTAAGCAAATGCTTTCTTCTATCTCTTAATATAATAATAATTATATATCTACATAGGTTTATGTATATATTCATGCTTGCTCAGGGAGGAACTAAAGAAAAACAATAATAAGATAAGGGAGACTGGTAGTAACATGGAGAGATAATTATTTTTGATCATATTATATAAAATTTTTACAAAGATTTATTAGTTTCCTGAAATACAAAGGCTTTCTGTAATGCCTTCATAAAGACCAATACTAAAATTTCATTTTTGTTACAATTTTGAATATTAACACTTTAGATTTTCCTTGTGCTTTATGACTTATAAAAAACTTTCATTCAGCAAGATGTGGTCAAACTGAGTTTGAAGAAAAGGCAGATACTCCAGGCTGTACTTTAGTTCCAGTAATGAAACTCCATTGGCTTAACCTAAATGCTAGTTTGACCTTAATGGATCTGGTGGTCCTGTTTTCTGAGAAGTTGTCTGATCTTGGTAGAGATTGTTAAATATTTGAGCCCCTAAATCTCTTACCTATAGGAGATTAATCTGGTTTAGATTAATGAAAATATTTCAAATATGGAAATAAAACAAAAATTAGGGCAGTATGTCCTTTTGATGTCACATAAAAACAATGTATATGAAGTTCTGACTATTGACCATTTGATTATATTCCATCTTAAAGTACTAAAAATGTAGATTATTTTCTAACAGGTAAAGGAGCACAAAAAGTACTCGGAAATTTTATTTGACTTTAATGTATCTAACTGTTTGTGATCTAATTCTTACCTGCTATTCTAAATTAACACCTAAAATATTTATATTATACATTGAATTTGGCTTATTATATGGACTTCAACCTTTTTCCCGTAAGAAACATGAAATTACTTTGGAAAAAAGTACTTCAGTAAAATTTAAGAAAAACCACCAAGGGCATTTGCTTCTTATAAACCGTACACACAGCTGCAGCAACGTTGGCCAGGACGCAGGCCAGGGAGCTACACATGTGCTACTACAAACGGTTCTGCTCACCCGTTATCCAGTAACAGCTGGTAAAATGGTATTTAAGAACATTTCGATTTAATCTAATGAGAAACTATGCTGCAACTCATGATGCTGACTGCAGAAAATAATTGGACAAACATTGATTTTTTATGTTGCTATAATAGTTACATTTTCAATAAATAGGAATTTATATGCATACTTATTTGGCAGCTTTCCTCTCTGCATGAGAGCTAGTGATTGATTCTTGCACACACACACACACACACACACACACACACACACACACACACATGCACAGACACATTCGTGCATAACACATATAAATTAACACCCAGAGTATACAAATACATTACAAAATTTTAGTTTTCTTGCTGCCAGCAAAAAGTGCTGTTCAGAATTCTGTTTTAGATTTTGTGACCAATTTTGAAACCAGAATTATCCACAGAGAAGATACCGGTAGAAGAACCCTGTCAACACGCAGTGTAGTAAGCATGCAAATAACAGACATTGAGCACCATCCATGGGATGAAATAACCAAGCAGGTCACCCTGCAGTCTCACTGGGATGATCAAAGAAGAAAAAAGCTTTATCAGTCGTGTTACATTCTGCCCTGAAAACCTCAGCAGATACTTCTGAAGGAGTAAACTGCATGGTTGTTTGCATAGGCATACATGCACACTGTTTTCTGCTCTTCTTATATTTTCTCAAATCCAAATCTTGAAACTACTAGAACATGACTTGCCACAGAAAATGCTTGCAACCATAGGATACCAAATCTTGCCACTGTTTGTATCAGGATGTATTGATGAACATGGTTCTGGTAGTTTGCATAATACTCAGCCTTTGGATAGCACTCAAAATGCAATGCTCTCTCTCTCTCTCTCTCTCTCTCT
>NW_004524589.1:26692408-26694507 GCF_000260255.1 Octodon degus | reverse complement strand
AAAGAACAAAAAGTGCCACATAAAATTTTAGACATTAATATCCTTACATAATAAACTATAAATAGTGCCAGACTAAAGCATTTGAGAAATAAAAAAAGAGGTAAACCTATAAATAATACGGATTTCTAACTTGATGGCTTTTAAATTAGTATTTAATATAGGAATTTCCAGACTTTATTGAGGAGATAGAATCAGTTTGTGGAGGCTCAGTCTGCTGTTTTATATAAGGTGCAGGACCAGAGAAAGAGACCCCTGGCTAAACAGCATCTCGAGCCCACCCAGAGCTGGCAGATGCTTGGATTGCAGTGCAGAATGCAGCGCTTGGGGCACAGCTGCAGCAGTGAGGAGATCCCCCCAAGGATCATGCCTCTGCAGGGCTCAGCCCGAAGCAAAGACTCGGCTGCTATAATAAAGGTTTAAAGCCACATTCAAAAGGTTCAAGTTGATTCTTAACTGGCAAAACAGGGTCAAATACTTTTCTGAAAGAAGCTGACACAACCCAGCACTCAGTACCCAGCACTCAGCACCCAGGGCTCAGTAGCTTAAGTTTCTGGATGTACAGCATCCAGTCAAAAATAACTTACAAAGACAAGTTGAAAACTTGGACAGGAGGGAAATCACTCAATAAAAACATCCCAGACTACAATATTGGAACAATCAGACAAGGGCTTGAAAAGACCTGTGAGAAATATTCAAAGGGTTTAGTAGTACATGACAATGAGGGAAGAAATGAAAAATGTAAAAAAAAAAATTTAAATGAGACTTTTAGCAATAAAAATGCAGCATGTACAATGAAAGAGAAGCAAGGACAGGATTAATAGCCACTTAGATATTTTAGGAGAAAAGTCAGTGACTGTAGAAAACATAATTTATCCAATGTGAGGCATAGTAAGAAACAAAAACAATTTTAAAAAAAAGAAAGAAATTCGCAACTCATTAGTGACCTATATTGAGCATGATGATGTGATGTAAATGTAATGGGAGCTATGAGGAAAGTACAAGATATCTTTAAATACTTTATGTCTGAATAGTTTCACATTTTAATTCACAGGCTTCACATAAATGCAAAGAAAACCAAACCAACTCTCATCAATAATCAAAATTTGTAAACAAAGAAAAATATGTTAAAATACCAAGAGAAGAGAATACACACCTAACGTAAAGGAAAAAAAGAAATTAAAATGTTCTTATTATGAGGCAATGAACACACTCCATTTGAAACTTTTGCATAGAAAACAATGGAACGATGAAAGAGCCAGAAGAAGGTTCAGGACTGAAAATCTCCATGGAAAAATAAAATTCTCTCTCTCTCTCTCTCTCTCTCTCTCTCTCTCTCTCTCTCCTTCTGTATTTAGGGAGAAATACAGGGAAGGGTTTACAGGATCTACAAGGGCTCACTATGTAGATCAGATTCGTAGTGATCCTCCTATTTTCAGCCTCTCAAGCGCTGGGATTACAGGTGCTCCACCATGCCCAGTCTCAATTGCTGTCTCAGAGTGCCCGGGGGGTGAGGCCGGCACAGCAGGCCTGGGATCAAAGCCCAGCCACTGTGCTTTGCCTAAGCAGGTGCTTTAGTCTGCTGAGCTATCAGGTTGGCCCCAGAAAAATAAAATTCTTAACCTCAAAAAAAAATTCCTTCACAAATCATACTACCATTGATTGTCATCTGGTCAGAGGGAAAATATTACACAAACACAGATCAAGATATGTTCTATAGAATACCTGTTTACTACTCTGGGGGCTTGAAGATCAGGGAAAGGCTGAGAAACCATCAAAGGCACAGACACAGATGAAGGGAGGCGTCTACTAAATGAAAGGTGGGGGTGGACAGTAGATTCTATATTAAAAAAAGTGAATGGAAAAACCAGTAATCCAAATAAAAGATCAAGTTTAGCTACTATTAAGAGGTTAATATCCATTTCTTAGTTTGACAAATGTACCACAGAAGTACAAAATAGTACTGGGGGACAAGGAATAAAAATTACATAGGAGCTGTCTGCATAGTATCTTCCTAACTTTTCTATGAATCTAACATTTTTCAAAATAAAATAAAAATTTGATTTAAATGATTATGATCAGACCCAGTCCTATCCCAGGTA
>NW_004524589.1:26680847-26686138 GCF_000260255.1 Octodon degus | reverse complement strand
CAGATAAAACAGATAAGAGGAAACAAACTCAAAGGAGGCTATATAGAATTTAAATAGGAAAGTAGGACTGCAAATGACATTAAAATTAAATGGACTGCATAACCATATTTAAAAGATTTCCTGTAAAACAGAAAATCCCAAATAATTGTTTTTGTCTGGTACATAAATACCTTGAATAGAAATGTATAAGTAGCTTAAATGGAAAAAGAATGGGAATAAAACCCGCTGGGGGTGAAGCTGCCTACACTTCGGGTATCCAGGACAAGGCCACTGCTTCTCATGAGTTTGGCAGGCCCCCTTGAGAGGTGTGCACAGCTCAACAATCAGATGAACAAAGTGGCTTGACCTTCACTTGACATAGCATAGATAATTTCTTCTTCTTCTCTGAGAAGCCACCATGGCATGCTGTTCTGCTGCGGATTAGACATTCTTCCTGCCTCAGATCCTCCCCTCCCTTAAACTCTCTGTGAACTTATTCTTTTTTTTTTTTTTTTTTTCAGAATCGGAGATTGAACTCAGACCTTTGCACTTGCCAGGAAAGCACTTATTCTACTGAGCCATCTCCCCAGCCCCGAACTTATTCTTATGCTGATGGCATAAATAAATGCACAACAAGTCCTGGGCAGTTCCTTTCTCTCATCAAGAAGGAGAGCTCCACCTGACCTCCACCTAAGCTCTTGCATATGGACTCCAGCCTTCTTCATCCTCCAACATCCTCCCTCTGGAGTTTCAAGAGCTACACTGGACATGGCAAAAAGATATACCATTCAAAACCAATATGGCAAATTACAATTCTGGGTAAGAAATGTTACCTACAATAAAGAGAAACATTTTTAGAGATAAAAAGCAGCTAATAAAGAAGAGATAATACTACTATGTGTGCACACATTTAATTATAAAACTTTAAAAGCAAAATTTAGCAAGAGAAATGGGACATGCATTCACAAAGACTGATATAGAATACAAGGTTTGTATCTAATACCTCTAGTTAGAAGAAAAATGATGGCAATTGATAGATAAATGATTATATCCCAATATATCTGTATATTGAAATACTATGACTATTTAGTAATAAAAAATTACTTATATATACAAAGATAAATATAAGGTCTATTATGCTCAGCAAAAAAAAGCCAGACAACAAAAGACACACTATATAATTTCATTTATATGGAATTATTTTAAAAAATCAAATTGAATCTCTAGTAATAGAAATATTTGTCTATTTCTGGATTGTGGGAAGAAAAATCTGTGAAAAAACCAAGGGCCAATTGAAATAATGGCCACACTATGAAATCTGGTAGTGCAGGTGCTTATGTGAATATACAAGTTTGTCAAAATTTAAAACTAACTCTTGAAATGGTTTAATTATATGTTGTGTTCCTCAATAATTGATTATTTGATAATGAAAGTAGTAAATAATTCATATGCATGTATACCCAGATAATATACTTAATTATAAAAATATTTTGAGGAAAAATAATGGTATAATATGAATAAGAAAAAGTGTGGTAAAAAAAAAATCAGGCCTAGAAAATTGCAATGAGAGAGTTTGGTTTGCATAAAGTTCACAAATTAGTATGCTCTTTCTGAAAAAATATAAAAAGTGTTTATTATGATACAATATTTCAAAAAACTGGTAGAAAATCTCAACAGAAACTCTCTACTATAGCAGCATGTAAATAAAGTAAACTATAAAATTGTTTCCTGGCATTTTCCAAAATGCCAGGGTGACTGCTAAGTTAACAAAGAGAATTAGAGGTGAATTTTATTTTTGCTGATGATTTTAAATGTAAGCACTGACAATTCACGTATACCCATATTGAAATATTTTGCAAATCACAATGTACGAGGGAGAGCTCAAGTTGTTGTGACGTGATTAATCTTTCACATACCAACAATAAGTGGTCATGGTAGTCACTATAGCGAGATAGTGGTAAGTACCATTTTATGCACGTATACACATAATCTCTAATCCTCACGATGACACAGCCAGGTCAGTTTTACTGCCCTTATTTTGGAAAGGAAACATCTGGAAGTGAGGTAAGTTACAAACTGAAGCTGAGAAAAATGTACATTATTTGTCATAGCTGGTAAGTACTGTCTGGCATCAGGAGGAAAACTTCAGCCATAATTGCCTCTTTTCACCAAGTCAGGGAGATTAAAGTTGACCTTTTCCAAGAAATTTTATCAGAAGCCTGTGGCAGAGTTAATCACTCTCATCTGTATCCCCAAAATATTTGGGGCATAGTTTTATTGGTTAACTTTTACTATTCATATGCCTAAATCTTTTTAATAGACACAGTTCCTTAAAGGTGGGTATTACTTCTGAGTCATTCATTATTCTCTCAGCAGGCAATGGTGTCTGGTACACTTTTAGTGGAGAATAAATGGCATTTTCAGTAACAAATTAGTGAAAGAAGTATACAAATGAACACTGAGGAATATTTGATGCTGATTATCTACAGTGTACAGAATGACATTAAAGAAGAAACTTTTTAGAGCTATGAGAAAAAACTGCAGGTTACACCAGCCATTGTAGTTCTAAAACATAGTTGTGGTCGATAAATATAAGTGGAATTAATGTTGTATAACAATGCTATATTCTGAATGTTGAAGAAAATATGATTCCCTTATCATGTAACTTTTGACTGAGGAATGAAACATGAAGAACAAAGTAATTTGAAAATTATATTTGGGAATCTGATACTTTCAAATTAAAGTAGATTTTGAAGAAGCCATCACATCACATGAAACATGTAAAACAAAAGGTATGTGAAGACAAATCCTCTCATTTTATACCAGAGTGATAGAGTCTCAACAGTACAAGAATACATCAGAATTCTAATCTAACCCATGACAGAGTAAATGCCAATAAACTAAACTTTATCAGTAAACAAATAGAAAAAATGGAAAACCACATTGGTTTGTTTTTATTTGTTTCTTTTAGTTTGAATCAGAGATATTACATAACTTTGGTCCTGACAAAAGAAAGACAAATGCAGTAAATTCCCCTATTGTCCAGTTCTCTATATAGGGATAAATTTCTTAATGTAAAAAAAAGAACTACTACCAATGGGATGGAGTCCTGCAGAGCTCATGGGTAAAAAGCAGAGAGTGGAATAGAGTCCCAAAAATTGGGAATAAATATGATTTTTGAGCAGAGGGGTCTGCAGAGACACCCAGAAATTCACACAGGAGTCAACTCTCCAAGATTTTGTCTGAAGGCTGGGTTATACTTATGTGTCGGTGTAGACAAAATCTTCTGAGGACTACTAGAATGCAGGGTCTATAAAAATGAGAATTAAATGAAAATACAGGACATTGAGCAGTGTTGAGATTCCTGAAGCTCTGGAACTCTAGTCCTGCAACATAGAGAAATAATGTTGAAAACTTAACCTATCAGCTAGTAGAGACATGGGAAGACCTCTATCTTAGGAACGAGGACCACTGAGAAGGGGGAAAGGAAAAAAAAAGAAAGAAGAAAGGGCAAAGGAGAGAGTCCTGCACACATGCATGACCAGCACAGAAGCTCTGCAGACCTATAGCAGTGGCATAACTCACAATTGTAGAACACCAATAGACACCAGCTATGGGGAACTATAAGCTATGGGGAACTGTTGAATTCTACCCCATGATCACCACAGTCTCAAGAGCTTTGCTGAGCTTCAACCTGCCACCACCATCCTTGGAGCCTACCTGAGCTGCAGTTTGTCTCCTCTTGACTGTGGTGGGAGCCACACTGAATGTACTCTGTGAGATCTTTGGTGAGCCTACCATACCCCTCACTCTTGGGAGCTTTGCTGACCCATGCCCCAATTGTTGCTGAATCCAGGTGAACACTGAGAATTTCAAATGTCAAAGCAAAGGGACAAAAGGCAAGAGCAGACCTCCATCTAAACAAGAACCAGTCCAGGAGACAAGGATGCCAAAGAATTTGGAAGTCACACAGCTGAAATTTCTGAGATAATAGCAACTGAAGTAAAGAACAGTTGCATCAGGCTGTAGAAGAAATCAGATCAGAAATAATCACTCAGGTAAAAAAGGAAATGTCAACAATAATAAAAGAATTGCTCAACAGATGTAAAGAAGGCATAGATTTAAAAAATAGAGAATAGAAAAATGATTAAAACATTGGATGCACAATACAAGAAAGAATTAGAATGCATGAAATAGATTCAAACAAATGTTCAGAAAATTAAGAATTCCATTGAAATCTGGCAAAGCCTTTTGAATGTAACTGAAGATAGACTTTCAGACCTTGAAGACAGTAATGTGATCAGTGAATATGAAAGGAAATATCTCTTAAAAATAACAAGGGACTAGGAAATAGTAACTTAGAAGCTGCAGTGTGATGCAATGAAAAGAAAAAGTAAGACTAGTAGGTGTCAACTAAATGGCAGGAGTCAGAACAAATGCCATAAAAACTGTTTGAAGAAATAAGAACAGAAAATTTCCCAAGCATGGGTAAAGAATCTGACATAAAGTTAAGTGAGGCATATAAAAATCCAAATAGTCATAATCAAAGTAAATCTACATCTAAACATATAATAATCAAGATCTCAGAAATTCAGCAAAAGAACAAAATATGATAAGCTGTTAGAGAAAAGATCATCTATAACAGCCTATCAGAATCATGGTAGATTTCTCAATATAAACCATCAAATCAAGAAGAGCTTTGAGGGAATTATTTCAGATTCTTAAAGAAAATAACTTCCAACCCAGATTGATGTATGCTGCAAAATTACCTATCAAATTTAATGATGAGATAATATACTTCTGTGACAAAGAACAACTGAAGAAATTCATGACCATCAAACTAAACCTACAAAGAATAATGACAGATATTCTAGAAAGAGACAAATACAATCACAACTCAGAACAACAACAAAAAGGAACCATCAAGCAGAGAAAGTAATTAAACAGATGGGAAAAGTGGGGAACCTACGGCAGGAAAATAATATTACAAAATAAGCAAATGCACATCAGTTGTGACCATCAAAGTAAATGGCCTCAATTCACCAATCAAAAAAGAAAACATACTGGAAGAGTAGATCAAAAACCAAAATTTAGCAATATGCTTCATACAAGGAACACTTTTAATTCAAAAGGAAACCCATAGACTGAAAGTCACAGGAGGAAAACAATACTACATGCAACAAGGACTCAGAAGAAAGCAGTATTAACTATTCTGCTATATTCTGGTAACAATGTCAACTTCAAACAAAAACTGAGTAAAAGAGATAAAGGTCTCTACAAACTTGTTATGGGAAAGCTGCAAAAGGAAGATT
>NW_004524589.1:26675518-26680747 GCF_000260255.1 Octodon degus | reverse complement strand
ATATATCCAATGTAAGAGCAGCCAACTACATAAGACAAATTTTAAGGGACATGAAAAATCAAAAGAGCAATGATACAATTGTAATGGAGAACGTTAACACCCCATGACAAAGATATAGAACAACCAGACAAAACATCAGCAAAGATATAACAGAACTAAACCAAGCTAGTGAACAAATGAACTTAGACATATACAAAGAGTTTCACCCAAAAGTATCAGAACACACATTCTTCTCAGCTTCACATGAATGATCTCAAGAATAGACCATATACAAGCACATAAAGCATGCTTAAGTAAATGTAAAGGAATTGAAATAATTCCATGTACATTATCTGACTGTAGTGCAATAAAACTGGGAATTATTGACAAAAAAACAGCAAAAACTCCATAACACATGGAAATTAAACAACACCCTTCTAAACAAGCAATGGATTACAGAAGAAATTAAAGAAAAAATTAGACAATATTTTCAGTCAAATGAAAATGCAGATATAACTGACTGGAACTTGTGGGGTGCAATGAAATGTGTCTTAAAAGGGAATGTTATAGTGATAAATTTTTACATCAGAAAAAAAACAAGCCCAAATAAAGAATCTTATGTTGCATCTGAAGCTCCTAGAAGAAGAACAAGTCAAGCCCAATGACCAAAAAGGTAGGGACTTAGAAAGATCAGAGAAAAAATTAATGCATTGGAGATCAAGAAAACAATACAAAGAATTAATGGATCCAAGAGCTGGTTCATTGAAATAAGAAACAAAATTGATAAACCTCTAGTGAACCTTATCAAAAAAGGAAAGAAAAAATTCAAATTCATGCATTAAGAAATGAAAAGAGTGAAATTACTACAGATCTTATAAAAAATCAGAAGAACATCAAGACCTACTTCCAAAATATTTACTCTCACAGGACGGGAAATACAATGGAAATGGACAGTTTCCCAGATACATATGAATTACCAAAGCTAAATCAAAAAGATATAACAAATCTGAATGACCAAATATCAGCCAATGAAATTGAAAATGTAATCAAAAACATACCAACAAAGGAAATGTCAGGTCCTGATGGATTCATAGCAGAATTCTACAAGATATTTAGAGAATATTGAACATCAGTTTTTCTCAAACTCTTCAATGAAGTTGAAAGAGAAGCAATGCTCTCAAACTCATTTCTGGAGGCAAGAATTACTCTGATACCAAAATGAGAGAAAGACCCAACCAAAAAGGAGAAGTGCAGGCCAATTCTATAATGAACATAGATGCAAAAACCTTCAACAAAATATGAGCAGATGCAACAAATAATCAAGATTATACGTCACAACCAAGTGGGATACATCCCAGGAAAGCAAGGATGGCTTAATATATGCAAATCCATAAATGTAATACACCACATCAACAGAGCCAAAGACAAAAATCACATCATCATCTCAATAGATGCAGAAAAAAGCTCTTCACAAAACCCAACACTGATTCATGATAAAAACCGTACAGAAAATCAGAATAGATGCTCTGTACATCAACCTGATAAAAGCCATCTATGACAAAACAATGGTCAACATCATACTAAATAGACAACTAAAATCTATCACTTTAAAATGAGGAACAAAATAACGATGTCAACTGTCTCCACTCTTACTCAATATAGTTCTGGAAACATTAGGCAGTGTAGTTGGACAGAGAAAGATAGAAAAGAAATAAGGATAGGAAAGGAAGAAGTGAAATCATTATTTCAGATAATGATAGTGAGATGGCATCATACTCTACACGGAAGATCCCAAAAAGTCCATTAAGAGACTGGTAGCTTTAATAACCAAATTCAGTAGTATATCAGCAATATAACAAATTTAGTGTAATACAAAGTCAACACTCAAAAATCAATAGCATTTCCGTACACAAGCAATGAATAAACTGAGAGAGAAAATAGGGAAACTACTCCTTTGTATCTAACATTAAAAACTGAAATATGTAGCAATCAATCTAACAAAGGAAGTAAAAGATTTAAACAGTGAAAATTATGGTACTCTGAAAGAAGATATCAACAAGGATTTAAGAAAAAAGGACAGACATTCCTTGATCCTGGGTTGGAATAACCAACATTGTGAAAATTATCATACTTCTGAAATGGCTATGTAGATTCAATGCAATGCCAAATGAAACATCATTCGTATAGCTAGGAAAAAAACATTTCCAAAGTTCTTCTGAAACCAGAAGAAACATAGAATAGCAAAAGCAATACTGTGAAACAAAGGAAAGGGAGGAGGTATCACCATCTTGACTTAAAATTATACTACAAAGCTACTGTTATCAAATCAGCATGGTGCTGGCAAAGAAAAAAAAAACAGGCACACCTCTGGAAACAGCTCAAGCCCAGTGTGTGAGTGAGACCTTCAGCCGTGCTCTCAGGACCACTCCAAACCCCTTCAGAACCAGCCCAGGGTCAGGCCCAGCATGTGAGTGAAACCTTCCACCTCACTCTTGGGACCTCTCCAGACCCAGCCCAAGTCCAAGTCTGGCAAGAGTGTGGGAGAGCTTCAGCACTCCCCTGTGCTTCCTGGACCCCTGTGGATCCAGCCCAGGCCCACTTGTGAGTGACTTCTTCTGTCGTGCTCTGTGGACCCCTCTGTACACACCCAGGCCTGGCATACAGACTTGGGGGGAAAACTCTGCAGTTGAAGTCCCTGCAGAGAGGCTAGGAGTCAGAACCACCCAGTTAATCCAGAAAAAGAACACCTTGCCAGAGGGGCAAAACAGGTTCATTTCCAAGGGCTGAAACTGGAAGAAGCTGAGTACAGTAGCCAGACCCAAGTCAGGCACAACTAGATGAATTCAAACTTTGAAGATCTGCACCCGAATTTCAGTAGGTGCTAAGGTTCTAACTGCACCAAATCTCTACACCAAGGTCAGAACACAGTGTGATACAAAATGACAAAAAGACGGAACAAAGTGTAATCTCAGGCCCTGAGTCCACCCAGAACAAGTGTACAAGACACTAGCACAGAAGAAATTAGAATCATACAGCTAAAAAGTCTGAATTAATAGTGTCTGAAGTAAAGAAACAACTGAAGAAAGGTTTAGAGGCACTCAGCTCAGAAATAACCTCTGAAATAAAAGAAAGAAATCTCTGAATTAATAGCGTCTGAGGTGAAGAAGCAAATGCAGAAACATATAAAGGAATCAGATCAGAAATAACCTCTGAAGTAAATAGAGAAAGGATAACTATAATGAAAGAATTAATACCTCCTTCTTAAAAAGACACTGATAAAAGACAGAAGAGATTAGAAAAACAATGGAATCCTTCAATGAGCAATACAGGAAAGAAATAGATGGCATGAAGCAGAGTGGAGGAGATATAGAGAAATTGAAAATCTCAATCAAAAGCTTGAAAACCTGTTTGAGTGATAATGAAGATAGAGTTTCAGATCTTGAAGACACCGGTGCAGCTTGTGAAAAGGTAAGAAAAGATTTCTTAAAAACAACTAGGATGCAGGAAAATATAATTCATCATGTGCAAGACAATGCAAAGATGAACAATGTGAGATTAATAGGCATCAATAAGAAAGAAGAAGTCAATACAAATGATATAAAAAGAATATAGGCAAAAGTAATAGCAGAAAACTTCCCAAATATGGGGAAGCAATCTGACATTCAGGTAACTGAAGCAAACAGAACTCCAAAAAACATCAACCCAGTTAAAAACACACCGAGATATATAATAGTCAAGATCTCAGAAATCCAGCACAAGAATAATATACTGAAAGACAATAGAAAAAAGAAACAGATCACATATAAAGGAAAACCCATCAGAATCATGGCAGATAGGTCTTCACAAACCATGAAGGCAAGAAGAGCAAGGAGCAGACTACTTCAAGTCCTCTATTAAAACAAATTCCAGCCAAGATAATTATACCCTGCAAAACTCTCTTTTAAGTTTGAGGGAGAAGTGAAATACTTTCTGAACAAAGAACTACTAAAGAGTTTCATGATGACAAAGCTAACCCTACACAGACTACTAACGATGATCTAGAGAGGGACCAAAATGATCAGAACTCTGTGAACAAGAATGAAAGAAACCCACTAAATAGGGCAAACAATTAAACACAGGAGAAAAAGGAGTAAATATCAGCAGGCAAATAACATGTCAATCATAAGTCAATACATCTCAATTATAGCCATCAATGCAAATGAACACAATTCACCAATTAAAAGAAATACACTGGCACAGCGGATTTGGAAACAAAATCAAACAATATGCTGTATACAAGAAGCACACTTAACTCATAAAGAAATCCCTTAGGCTGAAAGTCAAAGGATGGAAAACAATGCTAGATGTGCCAACACTTCAGAAAAAAGCTGGGGTAGCAATTTTTATCTCAGACACTCCCAACTTCAAACCAAGAATGGTCAAAGGAAGAAAAGAAGGCCACTATACATTAGTTAGAGGAAAAAATTCAAGAGGAAGAAGTAACACTCATAAACATCTAAGCACCAAACATGAGAGCACCCAACTATATGAGAAAAATCCTATTGGACATTAAAAATCTAATATCCAATACCACAATCACAACAGGAGAGCTTAACACTCCCTTATCACAAAAGGTCAAGCAGACAAACAATTGGCAAAGAAGTAGCAGAACTAAACCAGAGCTTGGAACAAATGGACTTAGTAAACATATATGGAGTGTTCCACCCAACCACACCTGAATACACATTTTTTCAGCTGCACATGGGTCATTTTCTAAAATAGACTACATATTATTTTATAGGTCATGCTTAAGTATATGTAAGGAAACAGAAATTATCCCAAGCATATTATCTGACCACAGTACAATGAAACTGGTAATACACAACAAAAGAAATCAGAAAAAAAAAAAACCCTAAATGCATGGAAATTAAACAACACCCTATTCAGCAACTGATGAGTAAAAGATGAAATAAAACAAGAAATTGAACAATATCTACAATTCAATGAAAATTCATGCACAATTTATCAGAATTTATGGGATACAATGAAAGCAGTTCTTAGAGGGAAATATATAGCTGTAAACTCACACATTAAGAAAACAGAATGAGAACAAATAAACACACTAATACTGCACCTCCAACATCTAGAAACGAAAGAGCAAACCAAACCCACAGCCCTAGGACAGGAAGAAATCATAAAGATTAGAGTAGATATTAATTCAGTTGAGACAAAGAAAACAGTTCAGGGCTGGAGAGATGGCTCAGTGGTCTA
>NW_004524589.1:26665881-26675334 GCF_000260255.1 Octodon degus | reverse complement strand
AAAAAAAAAAAGAAAACAGTTCAAAGTATTAACAAATGCAAAAATCTGGTTCTTTGAAAGATTAAATAAAATTAATAAATTTTATTTGTTTTAATAGAGGATAATTTTGGTCCATCTCTAGGTCATCTGTTACGGGTCTGTGTAGGATTGGCTTTGTCATCATGAAACTCTTTAGTTGTTCTTCATTTAGGAAGTATTTCACTTTACCCACAAACTTGAAAGAGACTTTTGTAAGGTAAAATAGTCTTGGCTGGAATTTGTTTTCATAGAGGACTTGAAGTACACCTAGCTATTCTCATCAAAAAGAGGAAGAAAATAATTCAAATACAAGCAATAAGAAATTAAAAATGTGTAATTACCACAGAACCAGTGGAAATTCAGCACATTATCAAAAATACTTTGAGAATATTTACTCTCACAGAATACAAGACACAGAAGAAATGGACGGATTCCTTGAAAGGTAAAAACTATCAAAACTGAATGAAGAAGCATAAAAACCCTTAAAAACCCAATAACTGCCAACCAAATACAAGATGAAATAAAAAACTTACCGTCAAAGTAAAGTCCAGGTTCTGGTGCATTCACAGCTGAATTCCACAATAAATTTACAGAAGACATAATCCCATTCCTCCTCAAACTCTTCAATGAAGTTGAAAAGGAAACAATTCTTCCAAAATTGTTCTTCGAGGCAAGTATCACACTGATACCAAAACTGGGGCAACATGCAACTGAAAAAGAGAACTACAGGACAATCTTCCTCATGAACATTGATGCCAAAATCCTCAATAAAATCCTAGCAAATAGAATACAGCAAATCATCAAGAAGATTATACACCATGACCAGGTAGGATTCATCCCAGGGATGCAAAGATAGTTCACTATATGCAAATCTATCAATGTAATACTCTATCAATAAAGCCAAATCTAAAAACCACCTGATCTTCTCAATCAATGAAGAAAAGGCTTTTGAAAAAGTCCAATATTCATTCATGGTCAAAGTCCTACAGAAAATTGAAATAGATGGCCTCTACTTCAATCTGATACAAGCCATCTATGACAATCCAAAGGCTAACATAATTGTAAATGGAGAAAAACTGAAATCTTTTACTCTCAGATCTGGTACAAGACAAGGATGTCCTCTATCACCACTCCTATTCAATATAGTTCTGTAATCATTAGCTAAAGCCATTAGACAACAGAGAGAAAAAAATAATAAGAATAGGCAAAGAAGACATTAAACTGTCATTATCTGCAGATGACATGTAACCTTACTTGCAAGATCCAAAAGCTCCACCAAGAAGCTAATAGAATTAATATACAAATTCAGTAGTATAGCAGAATACAAAGTCATACTCAAAAGTGAATAGCATTCCTCTACACAGATAGCAAACACACTGAGAGGGCAATTAGAGAAACAATACCTTTTACAATAGCACTGAGGAAAATGAAATGCCTTGGAATTAATCTAACTAAAGAAGTCAAAGATCTATCCAATGAAAATTACAGAATTTTGAAAAGAGATCATGGAGGATTTCAGAAAATGTAAAGATATTTCCTGCTCCTGGATAGGAAGAACCAACATTGTGAAGATGGCCATACTCACAAAATTGCTGTACAGATTTAATGCAATTCCTATCAAACTACCACCAACATATCTTACAGACCTAGAGAAAATTTTCTGAAAATTTATTTGTAACAAGAGAAGACCTAGAATAGCAAAGGCAATCCTGGGCAACAAAGACAAGCCAGGGGTCATCACAATTCCTGACTTGAAATTATTCTACAAGGCTACTGTGATAAAGTCAGCATGGTATTGGTAACAAAATAGACCTGAGGCTCAATGGAATAGATTAGAAGATGCAGCAGTCTCTACAAACACACTCAGCCACCTTATGTTAAACAAAGGATCCAAACATGCTTACTGGAAGAAAGCTAGCCTTGTTAAAAAATGGTGCTGGTAAAACTGGCTCTGTATATACCAAAAAACTAAAACTTGACCCAGGTCTATCACCATGTACTAAGCTAAAGTCAAAATGGATTAAAGATCTAAGCATTAAAAAAGAAACACTAAGTATCCTGGAAGAGAAAATAGGAGGAACTCTTGAAGACATAGGGGTAGTCAAAGAGTTTATGAACAAAAATCAAATCACATGGGTAATACTTGAAAGACTTAACAACTGGGACATCTTCTTACTGAGAAGTTGTTGCATGTCAAAATCAATTACCAACAAAGTGAAAAGACAATGCATAAATTGGGGGAAAAAATCTTAACTAATAAGCACTCAGACAAAGGTCTGCTCTCTAGAATTTATAAACAATTAAAAATAGCATTACAGTCTCAACAATTAAAGATCCAATCCAGAAGTGGCCATCCAAGATGAACACACACTTTTCAGTGGATGAAACTGGACAAGTGAATAAATATTGAAAACATGTTCCACGTCACTAGCCATCCATGAAGTGCAAATTGAAACAACACTGAGATATTGTCTCATCCCAGAAAGAATGATTATCATAAAGAAATCAATGAACAACAAATTTTGGAGAGGAAAAAGGAACCCTTCTCCACGGCTGGTGAGAATGTAGACTGGTGCACCATTATGGAAATCAGTGCGGAGACACCTTAAAAAACTAAGACTGGAAATCCAATTCAAACCAGCTATTCCCCTACTGGGAATTTTCTCAAAGGAACTGAAAATGTCATATCATAGAGATATGCATGCACCTATGTTTATAGAAGCACAATTTGTGATAGCAAAATCTTGGAAACAACCAAGATTCCCATCACCTGAGTAATGAATGAAAAAGATGTGTTATTTTTATACAATGGAGTATTATTCAGCTATAAAGAATGATAAACTCGAAGATTTTATATTTAAGTGGATGCCACTTGAAGATATGCTCATAAATGAAATCTGACCCAAATGTGTTAATATCATGTAGCCTGAAAAATAGAAAGGTATCACACGATTAAAAGGAAAACAAGAATTTGAGGATTGAACATTGAGGAGAGGGCAAGGAGAAAAGCAGAGAAACATGACAGGGGCAAAACCATACATTTCTATGCACAAGACTGGCAAGACAATGATCCTGAGAAACATCAGCAGGTTTTTGAAACTAGCAGTTAATTGGTAGGATTCTCACCCTGACTATATATTCTGATATCTGTGAACTCAGCAACTGCACTGAAGATAGCAATGCGTAATAGTAGGGTCATGCTTGGAATTCCTGCCATTCTGGTATATACTGCTTGTCATGTCATACTAATTAATGCCATACTGTCTCTCAAGTAAATGTTTGTGTAAAAAAAAGGAAAATAAATGAAAACAAGAAACAAGAATAAAAATATCATAGACTGTCCTGCTTCAATGCTGTATACAGCTAGATTTCTAAATTTCTGAATAAAAACTACATAATTGTTTATTCCTATTTTTAACTTTTTATTTCTTTTTCTTTTTTCACATGCTTTGTGCATTTAAAGTTTAACATATCAATACTTGATGGAAAATACCTGTTCCATGTTATGTCTTATATGTTTGATATTCAGACAGATAGTGAGGTTAAGCTCAACTCCCTATGTTATAGGGTAATAATATCATTAAGCTTCTCTTCTGGAGAGTTAACAACTTAAGTTTGCAAACCAAAAATTAAAGAAAAAGAAGGGCAACAAGGACAACCATCATTTTGGCCCTAGCCTTTCAAGGTCAGTGAAGACTCAGGACATAGGAGAACCTGTACTGTATCATCCTATAACTCATTGATGTCCCAAATTTTCTGATCAAGGAGATCATGGGGCCACAGAGGAAAGTGGTCAATGATGTAGCATTTGCCTAAGCTGAGTCACATGGAAAGAAAACATTCTCTCAGGCTTTCACAGAGAGCAAATTGGTCAAGCAATGGCTGTGACTTATCCACATGGCAGACACTGACAAAGGACCTACAACCTGCAGTATAGGGTTTCAGGTTAAATCCTGAGGGAATTTGACTGACCTTGGAAGATACAAAAGTTACATTTCTTGTTACATAGGTCTTGCTTTATCTTGGTCTTAACCATCCAGCAGAAAAGTGTAAAAACTAGGTATAGAAAGTAAAGCAATATTAATATGCTGAGCTGTAAAAGGCTCAAGTCACCACCTTCTGACATTGCGAGTGTTACAGATAACCCACTACTATTATGGACTACTGGATTATATTGGATTATTTTGCTGAATTCATACACCTACAATATTTAAATGGCAATGGGATGCCCATCTCTGACAAAACTAACCAAGAAAAGGGGATTCAAATGAAGGACAATTTTATATCTGTATATACAAAACAGTTAAGATAGATGTACAGCTACTTGCTCTTAATTCAATGTGAAGAAAGTTTTGCACTAATAATGTTTGGACAGGATATCATGTCTGCATCTTGCACTATGAATAACCACTACAAAGACAACAATATGCATTGTATTAATTATTAAAATTGTGCTACTAGTTGGTTTTGAGACTAATTGCTATTTGTGTCTCAATAAAATTAATAAAAAAGAAGGAAAAACAGAACAGAGGATCATTGGAACAGATTAGGAGCTACAAACACACTCAGCCACCTTGTCTTTAACAAAGGGGCCATGCATGTTCACTGAATGAAAAACACTGTGGTGCTGGAAAAACTGTCTTTCCACATGCTGAAGGCTGAAATTCAACCCATCTCTATCACGGTGCCTAAACTGCAGTCAAAATGGATGAAACATTTGAATTTTAAAGAGAAGCATAAAGTCTTATATAGGAAAGAATAGGTAGAAATCTTAAAGGCATAGGTGTAGGTATTCATGAACAAAAACAAAACTGCAAAGGAAATCTTCAAAGAATCAACAAACAGAATCACATCTTATTGTAAAGTTTCTGGATGTCAAAAGAAGTCATCAACAGAGTAAAAGGAAAACTGTATCTTTTTTTTACTTTTTCCATTCTTCAATTGATGGCATTTGCCTTGTTGTTTCCAAGATTTGGCTATGACAAATTGTGCTGCTATAAACATTGGTACACATATATCACTGTTTTGGTTTTTCTTTAAACAAATCTTGCACATTTATGTCTGGTTGATATAACTAATTTGAAGATAACATCATGCAATACAGCAATTGTTGAATTCCTATTACTTTGTGTAGTGAAATTTTTTATCATTAATAATGATGTTTTTCCTAATATCACTTTGTATTCTTTAAAAAGTAAAAATAATAAAAACAGAAAACCCACAAATAGGAAAAGAATTATAGTCAACTGTCACTCAGACAAAGGACTTCTATCTAGAACATATAAAAAATTATAAATTAAGATTTCCAAATTCAAAGACCCAATCAAAAAATGGGCATCTTAAAGAAACATACACTTCTCAGATGAAATACAAATGGCAAATGAATATATGAAAAAAATGTTCAACATCATTAGTCATTTGAGAAATGCAAATTAAAACAAAACTGAGATTCCATCTAACCCCAGAAAGAATAGCTATCTTCAAGAATTCAGTCAATAACAATTGCTGGGAGGTGGGTTGTGGGGAAAAAGGAACCCTTCTCCACTGTTGGTGGGAGTGCAGACTGGTACAAGCACTATGGAAATCAATGTAGAAATTCCTCCAAAAAGTAGGATTGGAGGTCTCATTCAATCCAGCTATTCCCCTTCTGGGTATTTTTCAGAAGAACTGAAGAAACCATACCACAGTGATATATGTGTACCCATGTTTATAAAAGCATAATTTGTTACACCTGAATCCTGGAAACACCCAAACACCCATCAACTGAGGAATTGAATAAAAATGTGTTAGATTTTTACACAAGGGAGTATTATTTAGCCATAAGAAAGATAAAAGGGCCAGGGAGATAGCTCAGTAAAATAAGTGCTTGCCTGGCAAGCACAAAGTCCTGAGTTCAATCCCTGGTACTGAAGAAAAAAAGAAAGATAAATTTGAGGCTTTGCTAGGTAAATGGAAGCAAGTAGAGTCTATATTTATAAATGAAATAATTCAGATCCACACATGTAAATGTCACATTATCTTGTTAGTATAAGACTCTGAAAGAATAAATAAATTCTGAAAGGTACAATAGATTCTGTGAAGGAAAAACTGAGATGAGGAAAAGGAGAGCAGTGAAGGGATGGGGAAAGATACATTCATGCAAGTATACAGAATGGCTTTGATACCTGTACTATTGGTTTCTGCTGGTCTACATAGTGGAGTAGTCCATGCTTACATTTTTTTCTTGTCATTTTAAGTTTCTTATGACATTTTTTCCCAATTTTGAATGCATGTATCTGGTAGTCTGAATAACTAATTTGAAGACAACATTATGCAATTCAGCAACTACTGTTGAATTCCTATGGATTTATTTGGTGAAGTTCTGTATAATTTCTCATGTTTCTGGGTTTGTTTGTTTGTTTGTTTGTTTTCAAACAATTTTGCATTCCTTTTAATAATAAAAAAGATAAGAAAAAGAAAAAATATATAGAACACAGTTAACATAATTTCTCTAGGGGCCAGGGAGATGACTCAGTAGAATAAGCGCTTCCCTGGCAAGCAAAAAGGTCTGAGTTCAATCCCTGGTTCCACCAAAAAAGAAAAGATAATTTCTCTAATTTCTGTCATTTGAAAGGAACAATTAATGCTTAATTGTGTGAGCAATTTTGTGTACTTATATCTGCTAATCCAAACAGCTACTTTGAAGATAACAAGATGCAATACAACAGCCATTGTTACTTTCCTGTCATCTTGTTTTGGATTTGTGCCTTCGGAGGAATTGACCTACCCCATTCAGGAGTTTCCCCATATCACTTTAAATTAAAACTTGGCTGAAATTTGTTCTTATTTGACAATGAATCTGGCTTTGGATGCCCACAAATCACAGTAAGGTTGATTGAGGTTGTGGTGGGCTAGATTGGTCAATTAAACTTAATCAGGCACTAGACTATGCTCCTTTAGTCCTAAAAGTACTGGTGCTGTCACATGGTTTGGCATGTGTGTTTCAGGTGTTAGACTTATCGGTTTGCTGGTTTAGGCAGCACTGGTTCTTTTCCTGTTGGGAGTGGATTTTCTGGACAAGAGGTCTTGCATTCCCCAGACTTCCTTATGTTTGATTTACACTATTGCCTACTCTGTGTCACCACTGTGTCTACTGAGCAGGTGATTTGTGGATGTTTATCTGGGTTGTGTATTTGTCTGAGAAAATATTGGTCCTGAGGTTTATGTGGTGCGCTGATTATTGTTTCAGTCTGTTTTGTTGTGGTTGTCTTTTTTGTGATTCTCTCTGGTGTTGTTATTTTTCTTATGTGTACTGAGAATGTGTTGTATAAAAGAGCTTTTGCATGTTGCATTGTATTGCTGTTGCTCTCTTGTTATTGTTCTCTTATTGCAAATTCAGTTTTTTTAATGCTCATTTTGTTAAAGTCCTCTAAAATGTGGGAACCATTTAGAGTACTCCAAAGGACTTGGTCATTAGGACACCTTTTAACTAATTGGGGTAAAATGAAAAGCAATACTTTAAAGAAAAAGAAGTTGATAATCTGTAATAAATTGGGAAAGCAAGAAACCTCATCTCTGAATTATGACATTGTCTAGCCAGATCAGTTAATAGGAGGGGAAGTGGTAATGCAGGGTTTGTGAAAGTTCTTAGGAATATCAGGTACTGTGATTACAACATATTGTGAATGCTGTGGTAACTCCTTGCTTCATTTATGAAGCAGCGTATTATTAAAAAGCAGATGAAGTGGCTGATGGTTTGATGGCTGTCTTAGTCACTTTCTCAGCTCTGAGGCACAATGCCTGACACTCACACCTTAAAGGAGGGGAGGTTTATTTTGGCTCATGGTCACAGTCCAGGGGCAGGTGTCTCCAAGGCAGTCTTGGGGGATATCTAGATACAAACCATAACAACAGGTAAAACTCCAGACTGTAATTTCCAGGGTCTTAAAATGTGCAGACCTCAGTATAGACCTTAAACGGAATCCTGAAAATTCTATTGACAAAGATAGAGTTGAGGATTTTAAAACTTGTATTACAGAGGGAATGGAGAAGTATTTTATTAAACATATAGGAATGGAGAGTATTTTATTAAACATATAAATTATGAGAGTCTAAGAAGTAATAAAGGAAAAGGAGGAAAACTATTTTTTAATCACTTATCAATGTCTTTCTGAAAGTGTTCTAAGACCAAAGCAGAGTGAGAAGATGGGACAGCCCTAATGGTCATACACTTTATAATACAATTGGCCCCAGATATTAGGAAGAAGATACAAAAACTTGAGGCAGGCCCCAGCCCAAACTCACTGTCAACCTTGATGAAGGAGGTCTTTTATAATAGCTGAGACCATGCAGAAGAAGCAAGAAGAGCTAGGAATATAGAGAAAAGACTGCCTTTGGCTGCTCTAATTCAATGTCTTTCTCAGGATAATTTGCAAGAGCCTCAAATATTAACTCAGTGAGGATTAGGTATGAAAAAGTGTGCATATTGTTGAGAAGGAGATAATCAGAAGAAGACAGACCCAACTGAATCAGAAAGGGTCAGCTGGGAAGAAACTTATCTGAAGCAAAAAAGCAAAGGTTTTCTCTTGAAAGAGAGTGTGGACAGCTAGAAATGAGGAAGTCTGAATATCTTTCAGGCTCTACTACAGTCTGCAGACATCATCACCACTCTGGGAGAGCCCTGGGTAACCAGTGACATGGTAGACAAAGAAAAATGTAAACATTTGCTTGAGCACTAGAATATGTGTTAGAAAAACTGCCCAGAAATGTTTTATTTGTCTAGTTTATGTAATAAGTGGGTCAGGAAGTTTTGTAGACCTTACTCTGAGCACCCATTACCTGAGTTCTGTCAAACATATCAGTAGAAAGAGCAGATAGAGACACCTCAAGATCTTTCTGGGAGTAGTTGACACTGATTACATTTGAATGTCAGGTTTGTTTGCTCTGAGAAGTCCCATTATTACCATGTTACTCTGATGCATAAAGTGTGATAATGAGAGTCCCTGCTCAAAGACTACATATCTTCTGGTTGGCAACTTGTTTCCCTAAGTACTTAGATGCTGTGGTACTATGATATCCTGGTTGTCTAAAAGCAGTGGCCACTGTCACCACCTGGAGAAAAGCCACTAATTTGTCCCTAATTAGATTGCATTTACCATTGAACTTTGGAAAATGTGTGTTATGCTTTAGCAGAAAGTTTATCTGCATTTTGCTCATCTCTGCAGGTTTTTCCTGAGACTGAGATTAACCAAAGTGGACTAATCAATCTGGCAGAGGAGATTTTAATGTGGTTGAATGTTAAGACAGTGACATGGCTATTGTTGAGGGCGTTTAACCAGATTTATGTTGAAAATCAAGAGCAAAGAGCCAAGCAGAATGAGTTAAAATGTTGTGAGTTTGGGCAGACAGGAAGGTCCAGTAAGGCTGTGTGTGTGTGTGTGTGTGTGTGTGTGTGTG
>NW_004524589.1:26662556-26665701 GCF_000260255.1 Octodon degus | reverse complement strand
AAATAGAAAATATAACTTGAGGGAATCACAAAGAGCAGTAGGACTCCAACCTTCATAGCCTCAAAACTGCAAAAGTGAAAGATTTTGTTTTGAGAAGCACCATGAATGATGGCAGCCTAGAAAATTTGTTTCTCAGAAATGGTTTCAGCGTTCTTAGTAGTCCAGGCACTTGACTTCTACAATCAATAGAGATGGAACCCTTGCTACTGCTCTGGCTGGCAGCAGCCCATGTCTCGTCCACGTTGTGTTTGTTTTAGATGCATGCAGAATTCAATCATTATGGGGTCAGGCTGGCTTCTACCAAGATTTCAAAGGAAGGCCTGGGGTGGGGGGTCAGGCAGTGTACCCCTAGGAGGGCAGTGTGAGAATCTGAGTGTGAAGTCAAAAGTGCAGTAAAGACCCAGAAGTATGGAGAAACCAGGAATGTGGATCATCTGAGGAAATCTTCAAGGAGCAAAAAGAGTAGGGAGGGCTAAGACAGCAAAAGAAGCTACAACTTCTGGCAGTCATAGAAGGACAGTTCTAAGTAGGCCCTTTGGAGTTCACACCTTACCATAGATCACCAGGGATGCTGGACATGGAGCTATGGGACTTGATGTTTTTCCTGCTGGACATTGGACTTGGTTTTTTTCCCATTTCTTTTTATCTCCATTTTAGTACCTTTTGAAATAGAAATATCTATTTTGTGCCACTGAATGTTAAAAGTACTTAAGTGTCTTTTCATTTGTATAGAGGCTTACAGCTAAGAGTTTGATTTAAATCTCAGAGGGGACATTGGACTTGGACTTTCCAGCAATGCTGATACTATTAGGACTTTGGCAACTTTTTGAGTTGGCCTAAATACATTTTACCTAAGGGGATATACATGAGCCATATGTGTGGGGGGAGAGTTAATGTTATGGTGTCTAGATTCCCACAAAAATCTCATACTGTCCTAGGGATTTTTGGAGGTAGCTAAATCTAGAATGTGTTACTGCTTCCTAGTGCAATGCTGGGATTAATGGTGCTAGAATTATGGGTGGGTGATTCTTGCATCAGTTCACTGATTGGTTTGACACTTTCCTAATCCCAGTAGATTGTATATAATATAATATAAGAGACCTGTCTTGCTCTCTCTTCTGTCTTCCACTGCCATGAACTATTGCCTTTCTCCCATATGCCACTATGCCTTGAAGCCAGCTAATTATGGACTGAAATGCCTACAACATGTGAGCTAAACAAACTTTTCCACTTTTAACTTTGAGTGCTGGGTATTTTGTCTCATCAAAGAGAGAAAAGTAACTAACACAGGACTTAAAACACTAAAAAGACCTCTTTAAAATTCTGAAACAAAAATAACATAAGCTGATAAATTCTGAATTCTATATGAGTAAATGCTATATTCTCTTCCAAAACTTGGGAAAAAGGTAAAACATTCTCAGAAAAATAGAATACTATGGGAAAGGTTAAACGATCTTTTAAATTGAAAGAAAATGAAAGCAAATTAGAGGTAGAAGGGAAGGAATGAAGAACACCAGAAATAGTGTAAGTATTCATTTGGGAACTCTCACCATCACTGATACGGTGAAGTGCTCCAATCCATAATATCTTCAGCATGGAACACGTGGGAACAATTCACAATATTGTAGCCTTTTTCTAGCTTTCTTCAATACTACTAATGTTTTTATGACTTATGCTGACAATTTTCTTTTTGCCCTTCCTTTTTTACATTTTTAAATCATTATCTTTTTTAATCATGACTTACTCAACTGTCTCTAGTAAATTTTACATTTATATAAGTCAAATTCATAAGTACTGGATTACCTTTACTTATTTTATCATTTTAGTATTGATTTTTAAAATTCTGCATTTCTTCCTTTGAGATAATACCTAGATGTGGGTATGCAGGACCCTTGAGTTATGACCAGCCTTACATATGAGCAACTTGTATTATGACCAGAATTTTAGGTTTAGTTTACAATTAAAGTCTTCAGTTACAACCTAAATGCCAGCTGCTTATGCAGATGTAAACAAAGATTCAAAAATGCCATAACAGCATATGCAAGTGTATGTAAGCATCAGGCGGAGCCCATATGGTCATGTTTGTAGATGTGATTTCAGGCAGTATTTTATATGACTATGATTATTGCCCCAAAAAGCTAGAAAAGAAGATAAGGAAGGAAGGGAAGGTACAGAAAACAATGACAAGCAAAAGTAAGAAGGAAATTGTGAAGAAATATGAGTGTGGCCTCCATGTGAATCGACTTACTAATATGCACAGCATGTGGAAATCCACCCTCATGAAAACCTTACAAGGAAAAGATCTGTATAAGAAAGCTAGTGTTGCTAAAGGTGTGACTCAAATTATTAATCTGTGCAATGAGGTAGAAGGGCTACTGTTAGTTAACTGAGGAAGCAAGGATATTGTTATTGTGAAAGAACAAAAGGCAGATGGCAGGTTATAGTCCACCTGAGTCTATAAATTGAAGAAAAATCTAGAGCTATAATTTCAGATCTCCCAAATGAGAATACATCAATGAATGATAAAGGTGAAACATTTTGTGTCAATAAGGGCTGGTTTCACAGTTTTAAAATGAACACAGGTTCATAGCTTAACGAGGCATGGTAAAGCAGCAGTGCTGATAAAGGGATGCTAAAAATCACATACACAACTTCAAAATGCATCGATGATGTAGAGTGTGCCTAAGGAGAGTCACATGGAGAGAAAACATTCTCTCAGGCTTTTACAGAGAGCACATTGGCCAAGCAATGGCCGTGACTCATCCACATGGCTGCACTGACAAAGGTTCTACAATCTGAGGTACAGGATCTCAGGATAAATCTTGAGGGGATTTCACTGACCTTATCAGACCCAAAAGCTACAGCTCTTGTTGCATAGGTCCTGCTTTACCTTTATCTTAACCATCCAGAAGAAAAGTACAAAAACAAAATATAAGAAGTAAAGCTATGCTGTTATATAGAGCTGTGGGGGACTCAGGTCATCAAATTATGACATTGCCAGTGAAGTGGAAGACCCAATACTATTGTGGGCTGCTGGACTCTTTTGAAATATTTTGCTGAGTTTACACACCTATAATATTCAAATAACAGAACTTAACAAAAAAAAGGTATACAGATGAATGTCCATTTTGTATCTGTGTATTCA
>NW_004524589.1:26655882-26658914 GCF_000260255.1 Octodon degus | reverse complement strand
TGAAGAATTGCCATGGCTCTCAGTTGAGCTCCTCTTGCCTAACACAGATACTCTACTGCTGCCAATGAGCAGGCAGGTTGCAGCTAAAGTTAAGAAGCTGTGCACATAGGAACTGTTCCTGAAGTTTTTCCAGATGGCCTCAGAGACATGTTTAACACTTAAAGAGTTCTGGAAGGAACATCCTTTTCTGAGTGGAGATAACTGATAAGTCCTGAGTGAACGTCACTCTAAGGATACTGACCTCTGCCTGGAAGAAAATGAGACCTAAAATTCTACAAGACACTTTGAAGTCTATGTAGAGAAGTCTGAGCCTTCAGTTGCCCTCTGGTTGATGACATTGTTACCACAGCAGAGTCCACAGGCTTGCACGTTGGTAATGTGGAGGTAATGTGAGGAACTGCTATAGGAGCACTCAGAGGAATGATCTACAGAGGAACTTCAGCAACTTCTGGATGAGCAGCAGAGAATGGCATCTGAGGAGCTTTCTGAAGAGGAGTGGGTGTATCAGCACTCAGCACTGCCAAGGTCTTCTTCTGAAAAAAAAATAAATCCTGAAAGATATTAGAGCTGCAAACATTTATAAAGAAGATCCACCTAGATTAAGAAAAAGCCAACCATTGCATTCATTTGCTTGATGACAATATCTTGTTATACTACAGAACAGTGTTATAGAAAAGAAAGAATTAAACAACTTTAGGTAAGGTTTTAGTTCTGAAAAGTTTCAGACTTAGTAAGCCAGAATCACATATTAGTGGGCTACAGACTCACCCAAGGAGAGAAATGACACCAGAGAACCAGACCCCTGATGTTCTTTCAGATGGGGACTCTCCTTTCAAACAATAACCATTTTTCATTTCATTCCCCCTTTCTGCAATCCAAAGATGAATACTTTGAATGGTGGGTACAGCATGAAATTGCTGTTTCAGGTAAACTCGGCAAACTTTATAACTTTTACACTAGAAAAATTATTGGTGCTCGTGGTAAATTACACACATTATATAACTCTTTTATTATGAAAAGATTAGTTAGGAAGTGCACCAGAAGTTTAGAGCTCATTATGGGTATTTCAATTATTTCTTATAGAAAACAAAAGTCTTAATTTACTACTCATTTGAGCTATAACAAACCCTGACAAACTGAGTTGGTAAGTCAAGGGCCCATTATAGAAGGAACACATAGCATTTCCAGTTTTGTTTTTGTCTGAGGAATATTCATACCATTTTCCATAATGATTTTGCTACTTTATATTTCCATCAACAATGTAAAAGGGCTCCTTTCCCCGTCCTGCTTCGCAGACATTTGTTATAATTTGATTTCTTTCGGGGTTTTTTGTTTGTTTGTTCGGTTTTTTTGTTTTGTTTTGTTTTGTTTGTTTTTTGTTTTTGTTTTTTTGTTTTGTTTTGTTTTGTTTTGTTTCGTGGAACCAAGGGTTGAACTCAGGCCCTTGCACTTGCCAGGGAAGCATTTTTTCTATTGAGCCATCTCCCCGGCCCTTTATAATTTGATTTCTTGATGATGGCCATTCCGGAGTAAGGTAGAATTGCAGCAGTGTTTTCATTTGCATTTCTCTAATGGCCAGTGGTTTTAAATATTTACTATGTATTTATTGGCTCTTCGTACTTCTTCTTTTTCTTCTGTATTTTAGGGAATGGGCTACAGGGTGTTCAGGTCTCATTACTAGATCAGACTTGTAGTGATCTCCCTGTTTACAGCCTCCCAAGGGCTGGGATTACAGGCGCGCACCACCATGCCCAGTCTCAATTGCCTTCTCAGCACACTCCGGGAGCAGGGTCGGCACAGCAGGCCAGGAGACTGAACTCCTGACCCCTGAGCCCGCTTGCAGGCACCTTAATCTGCTGAGCTATTTTTTGCCAGACCTCGCACTTCTTTATGAATGGATAAAAAATGTGGTATTTATATACAATGGGGTACTTCTCTGCCATAAAGAAGTACAAGCTTGAGTAATTTGTAGCAAAGTGGATGCACTTCAAGATATAATATAGAGTGAGATAATATCAACACAAAACCTTAAACATTGCATGTTTTCTCTTATATGAGAAACTAAAAATATAATTACAGAGCAAAATAAAATAAGAAGTAGGGAGATAGATCTTTTTCAATGAGAAAGGAATCAAGAGATTAAATAGAGAAGACAAATGACAGAATATAAAACTCAAGGTGTGTTATGTACATATGCAGGCTCTCTAGAAGAAACCAAAGCATTATATACTGAAAATATGTACTAACAAAAAATAAAAGTCTGCATTGCAAATAGAAATTTTCTAGATATTATGAGCTTTTATGGTGGGAGGTAGAAGACTGCTCTTCTGAATAGAACAACCTAAAACTTCGGTGAGATAATACATTACACCAATTTCAGTGGCTAAGATTTCAGGCTAACAACATGTACTACTGCAGACCTGTAATAATCAGGTTCCACAAACCCTGCAGCAAGTACACAGGGTGCTATGTGTAATTTCACTTTGGAAAATATTTCTCTGTTGGTCTTATGGAATCATACACACACTAACATATGACCCAGAAACTTTCATCTTAGGCACTTATTCAAAAAGATACCAAAACATATGTCTCGAAAACCACGGGAATGGGAATGTTTATAAAAGCTTTATTAATTGTAGAGAAACCAGCCAATGTCTCATGATAAAATCAAATAAACAAACACATTGTCAGGAAATACTACTCAATAATTAAAAAAAAAACATAACGAAAGCTACTAATATACACATAGGTAGAAGCGATTAAAAAGTATGCTGAATCAGGGCCTGCCAAATAGCTCAGCAGATTAAAGTGCCTGTTTAGGCAGATGCAGCAGCCGAGGTTCAATCCCCAAGGTGTTGTGCTGGCCCCACCCCCAGGGCATGCTGAGCCAGGGATTGAGACTGGGCATAGTGGTACGTGCCTGTAATCCCAGCTCTTTGGGAGGCTGAACACAGGCAGATCAGTACAAGTCCAATCTATGTAGTGAGACCCTGTAGACCTTGTAGACCCTGTAGACCCTTACTGAAAAATAC
>NW_004524589.1:26643534-26655782 GCF_000260255.1 Octodon degus | reverse complement strand
TGCAATGTTCACACACTTGAGTCTGATTTATTTCACTTATGAATAAAGCCTCATGTTGCATCCATTTATCTATAAAATTTCAAATGTGTCCCTCTTTACAGCTTAGCTGTGCTTTATTGTATCAAACAAACTGCATCTTTTTTATTCATTCTTCATTTGATTGGATGTTTGTGTTGTTTCCAAGATTTAGTTGTTTTAAATTGTACTGCTCTTGTTTGACTTACTTAATTGTTCTGGAAAGATATCCAGAAGGGAAATAGCTGAGTTCAATGGGACCTCCAACCTTAACATTTTGAGGATTCTTTATACTGATTCCCACAGTGGTTGCAAAAGTCTTCACCCCCACCCACATTGGAGAAAGGTTTCTTTTTCCCCACAGCCCCTCTAGTATATGTATTTGATTTAATTCTTGATGATAGCCGTTCTTTCTAGGTTGAGATGGAATTTCAGTGATGTTTTAATCTATATTTCTTAAATGACCAATGATGTTGAGCATTTTTTTCACATATTTGTTGGTCATTTGAATCTCTTCATCAGAGAGGTGTATATTCATCTCAGATGTCCTTTTTGGATTGGATCTTTGTATTTAGGGATCTGAATTTTTTCAGTTCTTTATATTTTCTAGCTTACCCTCACTATCTGTCTGAATATGAAACATCTTAGGTGTTACATGGAACAGGTATTTTTCATCAAGTATTGATATGTTGAACTTTAAGTCCCTACAGAATATGATGAAAAAATATTTAAAAATTAGAATATATTTTATTTTAGTATTTGGTACAGGGTCTTCTACGCGGCTCAGACTCATAGCGATCCTCCTGTTTTTCAGCTTCTTCAGTACTAAGATTACAGGCTCATGCCACCACACCCAGACTTCGTCATCAGCTCAGCAAACCCCAGAGGTGGGGACAGAGTGGCATATGAGACCAAAGATCAAACCCTGGTCTCTGTGCTTGCCAAAGTAGGCGCTTAGTCAGCTGAGCTATCTCCCTGGCCCTGATTAGAAATATTTTTATGAGAACGTGGATTATAGAGACACATGCATTTGTCAAAACTCATATTTTACTCATAAGAATTGTGCATTTCATTTCATATACATTTCACCTCAGAAAATAAAATCTTTGTGGAAGATTATCCAAGTATTATTTATAAAAGACCACCACAAGCACAAATCTTGCAGCAAGACAAACTTTTTTATTGCATTCAGCTGTGTTAGCTGAAAACTGCTGATCTATAGAAAGAATAATGCAGTAAGAAAATGACAAACAACTTAGAATTAGTTCCAGATATAAGAACTGGAGCTTCTCCCTGCATTTCCTTTCTGATTTCAGGTACATTTCTTCCTACTAACCAATTACTCACTTATTCTTTTTCTGCTCTATTCCATGTAAAGAATGTTACTGTTTGCCTTTATAGTGTGACTTATCAAGCTTAAATTATTTAGATACAATTCTGGGAGGTACAAGGCACAAATGAACATTTCCTGGATCCTGTGTGTTAGACAGTGAAAATTTAAGCACTTATTCCTCAAGAACAAATAATTCATTTGACATGAGATTTTGTACTTAATTTTATTTAATGTTAGCATAAAGCCTGGCCCAATTTCATTCATTTTATAACATTGCAATATAAAAAATAGATTATAGATGTATGTATAGGATAAATCATTAAAAGTACTCTTTTAATATCTTTGATTGTTTATGGAGGCAACATGAAATTTTTGATAAATTTCCCTACAGGGAATAACAGAATCTATGTATTTAGACTAGGCTAAAGTGGAGGATCTCCCTTCTCAGGGGGCAGGTTTTGCACTGGATGTCAGAACCTGGGTAGGGGTGACCAGGGCCACTGCTCAAGAGAATAGCCTGGAGTGAGGCACCATTGCACAGGTCAGGGGAGAAGAACATCTGTGTTGGGGAGTGGTGGGCACTGGAGGTACATCTCTATCTGGTTGGCACAAACGGTAATTGTTCTCAGAAGATTTTCTGTTAATAAACTGAAAAGAGACTTTTAATTCATTGCACCACTTAATATTAAAATTTTAACATTGTTTTAATAGCACGAGTAGGTATAAATTGCAAATTTATTTCAAATTCTCTTCCTAGAAATAAGTTATTCACTGTTCCTGCCTTAGTAATGAGTTGTTGGAATTTAAATCTCATTTCTCAGAAAAAGCCACTCCCCATGTTTTCCCTCCTAATTTTCATCAGATAAAATTCTATTAGAAATGGTAAAAATAAACAGTATTTATGGCAAGATTACAGCATAATTAAGAAAAGGCATAAACATCACAGTTCAACTAGCAATAGAGTGTGCTGATATTTGGGAGCTCTGAAAACTGTGTTTGTTTTTGTTTTGTGTGTGTGTGTGTGTGTGTGTGTGTGTGTATGTATGTGTGTGTATCTCCTGATCATACCTTTGTGCTTTATTCAAATTTAAAAACTTTAGATTTATTTTAAAATTTCCATCAAGCAAGGGTCAAAGTCCTAAGAATAAAATATTGGACAAAACATTGCTTCCTAGAAGATACATATAAGGAGGTTGACTCCACTTTTCCTTCATTTTCACCAAAAGCATCAGAAATTATGCAATGGTGCAGATGTTTGCAATGTTCATAAAAATTGCTTACACTGACTGGGTATTTAGCAAGATGCTGAATTACAAGATTAGGTTTTATTCAGATTCTTTACTTAAGGTAATAAATTTCAAAATTACTCATATTTATTTGGCACAAAGATTGATTCTAATCAATGCATAGGATGATTCTCTTCTTCCTTGTGTAGCCTCATAAGTGTGTAAGTAAGAAGTACTTCTATCTTGGAGGGGCTGAGAACATAACGGATAAAGATTATTTCCTTCTTTGCATCATTAGGTCCATTTCTGTACTGTTGTGAATCCGTGAACAACTATGCTGTACACATCTGAAGAGCAAGTTATCCAGAGAAAGTCATCATTTTGCACAAGGCAAAGTCTATTAAGTGCTTATTTATTTTTTCTCAGTTAGTAGCACTGAGCTTAAATCTACAATTATTCCATCTGAGAAACTCATGCTGAAGTCAATGGGTGTCTCAGAATAAATTTGATTATAAGATTTGGTCCATTGGGTAAATGAATGATATTTGGCTCTATTAATTTGGAATTTCTCAATTAGCATCTCAAGTTCCCAAGCAATTTATAGATATGTTTCTAATGGTGCTTATTTGTACCCACAATGACAAGCAGCTTTTTTTCTCTCACAATAGAATGCATCTTGCTTCCAGAGATATTTCTTTTACAAAAAAGTTTTCTGAAATGTTAATTGGAACTAAATTCTTAGACAAGGAAAAGCAGTAAAATGACATTTTTCTTCCATTTCATATTAGTAAAATATAAAACAATTATACACCTGCAAAAAATTGTTCTGTTTCTGATGAAGCTTGTGATTATATTTTTCAGGTTTGGTTTGAAAAGCTAAGACATCTGTTTATCCAGTGCATACAGAATAACTCTCATGTCTCCTTATCTCCAAAGATTTCAAAGGCTTTCATTCTAGTTTAAATCCTTTGAAGAAGCAGTAATCAAAGACAAAAATTATCAGAGGTACATTTTTGTTTCCCAAACAATGAAAATAGCAACACTCACTCTCTCCAGGTTTCAGGCACTCAAATAAAACTTCGAAATTGAAGATTTGCCATTTAAATAAAAAAAGTGATGTGGATAAATAGCTGCCAACAAAAACAAACTAAAAGTGCATATTCTCTACTTCATTTTATGGCATAAATTTAAATTTAATGTGTGAATATTTAAAAATACTATGATGCCACATCAAACAGCATACATTAGTATGGTGTGATAGTTTGCCTGGATGGTTTGCGGGTTCAGAAAAAATATTCATTTGAACAATAAGTAATTTGTATACTTTAGTACATTTTGCAAATTGAATTGATTAGAATAATAGCAGTGTGAACCCAAAGATGGAAATAAAACAAACTGTATCATACAAGTAAAGCAAAAGCAGTCAGCTGTACTTAGGGTGCTGAAGTATTAGCAGTCTTTCTAGGCCTTCATTAGCTTCTAAACGTATCATTTGACCTTTAACATGCATAAATTCATGTATTAAAGAGTTACATTATAATTCATTCTATCATCCTCTTTTCAAAGACAATGATATAAAAATAATACCTATTGCCTTTCTGACCCTGTTTAGTTAAGAGTGAAGATTTTGAGCTCTGACCTTGCTCTGCATTAGGAAAATTGAAAGCAGGCCTTCAGGATATATGGGTAATGTGAGTTTCACCTGGGTAGAAGTGGGAGCCAGCCTGTATCAAAGAGAAGACAAAGGGAGATTCATTTTTTCTGTCCAGAGCCAATAAAAATAGACGACAACTAGATCCTTTTACAATAACTTTTCCCTGCTAACACAAAGGAGAGACTCATATTAATGAGTTTCACATATTTGAAAGGTAAAAATGACTGTTAGACTGGGGATAAGTTTTAGTCATGGAAACCGCAAACTGAGATTCTTTAGAGGGCAGGGAAAGATGTTCCTTAGAAATATTGGGCATCAGGAAGTCTCCCTGTCAATATGGACAGGGAGATGAGCCCAGACTGGAGCCAGGACTCACATAACTCTAAATGAAGGATTCTGAGCCTTGGCTCTAAACCCTGAATCACCTAGGAAGCTTTTCTAAGACACACCTCACAGGTTGCACCCAGGCCAATGAAGTCAGAATGCTAGGCATTAAAATGTTTTGTAAACTGCATAAAAGTAAGTAACTGGGGAACAAAAAGGCAGATTAAGAGACAAAGGAAAATTAATAATTGAAAAAAAAGAGAGTGAGTCTTTCATGAGGCAAAATGCTGCTAAAATGTCAAGGTAGGTCAGGACTGAAAATGACCTCTGGATTTAGCACCATGGACATATATTGTTGGTGACTTTATTAGAGCTTCTCTAGAGAAACAGAAACAATAGGATATGCTATTGCAGATGATATAGAGGTAAAGGCATATGTAAATATGCACAGATGTGCACACAAGTGTATATCTGGCTGGTTTGTGGCGATAGATAGATAGATAGATAGATAGATAGATAGATAGATAGATAGATAGAGATAGATATAGAAGTATTAGAAAGGGAGATTTATTTTGAGGCATTGATTCACAAAATTGTGGAGGCTGACAGTAAAAACTCTTCAAGGTAGGGAGGCAGCAGAGACACAGCAAATATTTGATGCACTCTGGAAATAGAACTACTCTTCCTCAAGAAAGCCTGTCCTTTTTGTCTAAAGCCTTTGGCTGATTGGACAAGACTCTCAAATATTATTGAAAATAATCTGATCTGTTCAAAGTCTGATGATTTAAGTGGTAATCTCATCTTTAAAAAATACCTTCACAGAAGAGTGCATATCATGAATCTAGGTAGCATAACCACGTTGACCCATAACCTTACCCATCAGAGTGACTTTAGCAAGAACTGTTCTAATTTGATGTAAATAATATGTTAGGTTAAAGATGAGTCCTGTTTGAAGGTGTTTATTTTCTGAATACATCTTGGAGCCAAGAAAACTGAGAACCCCAGTGTTAAATATTTTTGGCTATCATATCCTATTGGTTCTGTTTCTCTAGAGAAACTCTAATAAAGTCACCAATGATATGTGTCCATATTGCTAAATCCAGAGGTTATTTTCACTCTTGACCACCCTTGATATTTAGCAGTATTGGACCCATGTTTGATCCTCAGCACCATATGCTGTACTGGCCCACCACCCAAACCAGGCACATGGTGGCACACGCTTGTAATCCCAGCCATGGCGAGGTTGAGACAGGATGATTGTTGTAAGCCCAAGTTGTGTAGTGAGACCTTGTAACAAATAAAATTTTTAAAAAAGAAAAAAAAAAGTTTGAGGCAAGATGACCAGGCACTTTTGTTGTCCTTGTTCACCACAGTGTGGCAGAGCACTAGGGATCCTGTTGACCCATCATTTTGTGGATGACCTTCAAGTGTCTCCTGGGTCATATGTGTGGTTAGGAACATGATAGAGGGTCCAGTAGCTTCTGCAAGCCTGCCATGCTATCGAGGTGAAAGCAAGGTGACACGGGACTCTGCTGAGGTTAGGATTCCATTCTGTGCTTCTGGCATCCCCATTGCTGTATTCCACCTTGCTTTGCATCTCTGTTCTCTTGCAATTGGCAAGAGGAGGCCTGATGCTTACAGACATCATCTTGAGGTTTGTACATGTATAGGTTTGGAGTTCCAGCATCAAGTGCAAAGACAATAACCTTTATCATATCCCTGCTCAGCCAAATTCCAGATTCTTATAAAGTCTCTGTAACACACACACACACACACACACACACACACACACACCTCACTTCTACTTACTTATCTCTTTATATTTCAAAATACTCTGACCAAAGTCTAACAGTCTTCATTCAGTATAGTCAGTTCCCCATTTTTCTTTTCAAAACTGTCTCAGGTCTTCTTGGACCTTAATATTTTAATAAATGTCATTTTAGAATCAATATATCAATTTTAATACACAATCACATTTATACCCACAATTTTTGGAATTTTGATTAAGAGTATTCAAATTTATGTATTAGTGTAGACAGAATAATTCTGTTCATATTGAGTTTTTCAGATCATTGCTTCTCTGATTTTAAAATACACATACAATTTTTACAGTGATATTGGTAAAATCTAGTAATATAGTCTCTGCTTTGGTCATCCGGGAGGGAGCCCAAGATTCTGAGTTTCTTTTTTTAATATTAATTGTATTGAGAAACAAATAGCAATTAGACAGTTTCAAAAGCAATTACCAGCACATTTTCAATAATTAATACATTGCATATTGTTGTCTTCTTAGTAGTTATTCATAGTACAAGCTGCAGACATGATATTCTGTCTCAGCAGTATTAGTACAAATATTTCTTCTCATTGAATTAAGAGAAAGTAGCTGTATATCTATTGTAACTATTTTGTATATCCAGATACAAAATGGTCCTTCATTTATAGCCCCCTTTTTTTGTTTAGTTTTGTCAGAGATGGGTATTCCATTACCACTTGGATATTGTAGGTACATGAATTCTGCAAAGCAATCCAATATAGTGCAGTAGTCCACAATAGTAGTGGGTTATCTGTAGGACTGGCAATGTCAGAAGTTGTTGACTGGAGCCTTTTACAACTCAGCATATTAATATGGCTTTATTTTTGTACCTCATTTTTATACTTTTCTGCTGGGTGGTTAAGACCAAAATAAAGCAAGACCTACACAACAAGAAATGCAACTTTTGTATCTGACAAGGTCAGTCAAATCCCCTCAGGATTTACCCTGAAACCCTGTACCGCAGTTTGTAGACTCTTCGTCAGAGTTTCTTGTAAGCTTCTTAGGAGTGCTAGTACTGCTATCAGTGGCTCATACTTTAAGTAGCAGGGGTCTAGTCAGGGAATGTCTCTTCGCTGAATTTCTCCAATTATGTTTATAGTTTTCTGTATAAAGGTCTTGCCTGTATTTTGTTCCTAGGTATTTGAAAGTTTGTAAATTATATCTATATTTTAACTCTTATATTCCATTAGTTGATGATTTATAGCAATTCAATTGATTTTAATATAAATATTTTCCTCTCTACACTCTACCAATATATCTCTATATTCTTTTGGATTTCCTACAAAAACAATCATCATGTTAAAAATAGTGAGAATTTTATGACTTTTTCCCTAATTAAATTTTTTTTTCTTTTTCCAGCTGACTTTTCTGAAAAAAAAAATCTCCTGAAAAATGTTAATTAGAGATGGGTACAGCAAGCATTTTATTTTTCCCCAATATATGGAGACTGCCAAAATATGTATACACACCTCAGAAAAAGAAAAACATAAATATTTGAATATTAAATTTATTGAGACATAAATTAGTACTGCTGGGGAGATGGCTCAGTAGAAAAAGCGCTTCCCTGGCAAGCACAAGGGCCTGAATTCAATTCCCATACCTCAAAAAAATGTATAAATTAATACAAGTTATCTTTAGCCCCTATAATTATAAGATGTGCTCCAAGAAGTGCCCATTGGCTTCCAGACAGCTGTTGATATGGTGAACTGCTGCTTGGGTAACCTTGGTAAGGAAGATTGCTACATGTACATTTTCTGATTCTTCTCTAAGTGTCAGTGGTGTAATGGATTTTCTATGACATATGACATCCTCTGGGATCCACCAGGGGAAATGACACTATTTTTTGAAAAAACATCATTTCAGTCTTCATTTCCTGAAGTGTGTATGCATTTTGTTTGTGGACGGTATGCCAGTTTCACGTGCAGATCTTGCCATATTTGATCACTCAGTGTAGTTGCTGAGGGGTTTTGTGGTTTGAGGGTTTTTTAAATTTTGTGTTGTTTTTTGTTTTTTGTTGGTTTCTTTGTTTCTTTGTTTTTTCCTGGAGATTGAACCAGAGCCTTATGCAAGCTGAGGATGCACTGTGCTGCTAAGCTTCCCTCCCAGCCCTGCTCTAGAATTTTATAGGTAGCTTTTATTAGATTAAGTTAATTTCTTTGATATTTACTGTCTGTGAATCTCCAGCATGAATAATTACTTAATTTGTCAAATGTATTACTTCATTGATTGAGAGGGCTTAATGATTATTTTCTTTGACTATGAAAACTTAATTGACCTTCAAACCTGAAGTTACACTCTAGGAATAAACACAATTTGGTGGATATGAATTCTGCTTGTATTCTGTTGAGATGCTTTTACATTTCTTCTATTGTTATATTTTTCAGGTTTTCTGATCAAGATTTTGCTAGTCTTATTTAAAGCTGAAAAATTCTTCCCCTGAAGTTTTTTTTTTCTAATATCCTGTAGAAAATATTTTATATATGGTTGATATCATTTCTTCAGCGAATATCTTATAATAGGCAACGTGAATCCACATGGACCTAGATTTTTCTTGAGGAACGATGCTAATGCACAGATTTTATCATATTTGGTGTTTTCAATGTTTCTTAGCTGTCCTTGGTAAGTTGCAGTAAATTTTCTTTTTTGGTGCTGGGGATTGAACTTGGGCGCTTCGCACATACCTGGCCAATGCTCTGTCATCATGCTACATCCAAGACAAGTTGTGCTTTTCAATGAATTTACATATTTCAATGAAATCTTTTATCTTACTGGCACAAAGTTGTCCATTTTTCTTTATTGTGCTTTTATTATCTTTGTGATCTTACTCATTTTTAGTATACACTTTTAAAACACCCGTATAAGCTTTAACTACAACATCTAAGACTTGTTTTCATTTTCAAATTTGCAATTTGACTTCATTGTCAAATTCCTAGAATATGTTTATGTGAATATTTTAAAATTTCTGAACACATAAAATATTTTTCTTTTTGCTAAAAGATGTATATCACATCCACTATGTTCAGAGAATAAATCGTATGTCTGTTGAGGTTTGCTTTATTGCTATATTATGGTCAATTTTGGAAAATGTTCCATATGCCTTTGCTACAGCTTGTGGCTAAATATCTCCCCAAAGCCTCATGCAGTGAAAAGTGGGGCTTTTTCAGAGGTGGCTGCACCTAGAGTGTGTGACAGCCTTAGTTATGTTTGTCATTGCTAAGACAAAATATCTGACATCCATAGTAAATGGAGGAAAGGTTTATTGAGTTCACAGTTTGTAGAGGTTTCAGTCAACAATCAGCTGGCTCCGAGGCAAGGTGGGCCGGCAGAGAGCCATCACAGAGCTGGTTACAGGCCGAAACCCTACAAACTGTGAGCTGAACAACCCTCCTTCTTTTAACTTTGGGTGTTGGCTGTTTCGTATCAGCCAGAAGACAAGTAACTAAGACAGCTTTTTGAGAGCCTCATATGGTCTCCCTAGTGTAAGATCCTGAAAGAGTAAATAAAATCAGAAAGGTTTCCCTTTGATACTGTGAAAGGGAAAGAAACTGCTCACACAGAAGGAACAACGGGGATGAGGGAAAGGAGAAAAATAAAGAAGGCAGTGAAAAAATATATATGTATATACAGGATAGCTGGGATAATTGTACTGCTGATTTCTACAGGCTTATTGAAAGAAACAGTTCATGCTTAATTTTTTTTCTTCTTTTTAATTTTTTAGCCAAGTCTGTGTCTTTATATGTCAAGCTAAAAAACTATTTTTTTTTGGCAGAACCAGGGATTGAACTCATGCACTTGAGCTTGCCCGGAAAGTGCTTATTCCACTGAGCCATCTCCCCGGCCCCTTAAACAACTAATTTGAAGACAACAATATGCAATATAACAACCATTGTTGAATTCCTATCATCTTGTGTAGTGAAACTCTGCATTGTTTCTACTTTTCAAATTATGTTTTATTGTCTTTAAAAAATGAAAAAGAACTTATTATCTGTAGACTTAGATTCAAGGTTATATACATATTCCACAATCTCAAATGTGTTAATCTAATTGTTTAAATAGTTTAAACCTTCTATGTCTTTATTAATATCTTTATTAAATCAGTCACTAAATAATTTTATTTTGAAATCCCTCATAATTTTGGACTTGTCTGTCATTTTGTTCTATTAATTTTTGTTTTGAAGCTGCATTGTTACATTAATAAGAAATAGATATTTATGTCTTCCAAGTGACTTGGACATTTTGTCATTATGAAGGGCCTTTCTGATTATCAATTTTCTTTATCTTAAGTCATATAGCTACTGTAGCCTACACAATTTGGAGTGCAAATCATACATGTTCTCCATATTTTTTATAAACTTTTTTATTCTTTTATCTTAGATCTATCTTTGGAAGTCGCACATTATCTGGTTTCACTTTTGAGACTGTATTACCCTTGAAAGATTTAGATCATGTATGCTTAATATAATTACTGTTATGATTAAATTTAAGAAAATGATACTTACTGATTTCCAGTCAAATTATTTTTCCCTTCTTTCTTTCCTCCATTTAGAATAATTATAATTTATTATTTTGTTCATCATACATGGCCCGTTTACTTGGGAGTTATGTTTTCTTTTATTCTTGTCAGGCAAGTGCTTATTCTACTGAGCTATCTCCCCATCCCTTCCTTTTATTCTTAACCTAATGGTTTCCCTAGAAGTTAAGACATACAAATTGTAAGTGTATAAACTAAAAGTCTTGTAATTTTCTGTTTGGAGGTCACACCAAAACTTTAGAACATTATTAGTTACATTTATCCATCCCCTAATTTGTGTACTATTATTACTGAATGTTATGTTGTAACACCTGTCAATATTATCATTAATCACCTTAGATTTACCTGGGTATTCATTCTCTTTTCCTGTTTCATACATGTCTTGCAACTCTGTCACTTTTGTTAACATGGATGGAGCTAGCAGATATTATATTAAGTGAAATAAATCAGGCAAGAGGCTAATGCTGCATTTTCTCAGAAGCTAAAAGTTTGAGCTCATAGAACTAGAAAGCAGAATGTGGTATCCAGGATGGGAAGGATTAGAGAATCAGAAATAGAGAGTGATTTGTGGGGACCAGGTGCAGTGAGGTAGGAGCAGTAACTTCTAATGTTTTATAAGATAGTCAAATGAAACAATAAGTGGTTAAAACAATTAATTGTTATTTCAACTTTAATTATTGCATACAGATGACCTTTAACATTTCCTATGCCAATAATAATAAATGTTTGTGGTAAAGAACATCTAATTACCCTATTCTCATCCAGAGAGGAATTAGAGCAATATTCAGTATTCAGGACAACATCCTTAGAGTGAATGAGTAAGTTATTTATTTATTTATTTTTATTTATTTTATTTTGAGCATTTTGAGACAGGTTCTCACTCAGTCCCTAAATCTTCTAGACTGGATTAAATTTGCTCAGCAATTGTGTGTGTGTGTGTGTGTGTGTGTGTGTGTGTGGAATGCCACACTATACTCAACAAAAATGTGAAATTATTATGTGTTGATTAAGATAAAATATATAACAAGATATAGCTTTTATAACATTGTTATCACTTTAAACTGGAATCTTACTTTGTTTTACTGAAGAATCAATTGACTATATAACTGCAACTTATTTTCAGGTCTTTTCTTTCTTCCATTCTCTGTCTCATCTCTCTGTGTCTCTCTGTCTCTGTCTCTGTCTCTGTCTGTCTCTCTCTGTCTGTCTCTCTCTACCTTTCTCTGTCTCTTTCTCTCTGTCTCTGTCTTTGTCTCTCTCTGTCTCTCTCTATCTCTGTCTCTATCTCTCTCTCTGTGTCTCTGTCTATCTCTGTCCCTCTCCTCTCCTCTCCTCTCCTCTCCTCTCCTCTC
>NW_004524589.1:26631051-26643409 GCF_000260255.1 Octodon degus | reverse complement strand
CTCTCTCTCTCTCTCTCTCTCTTTCTCATGCTAGGGATTGAAACTTGGCCTGATGCATGCTAAGCAAGGATCTCCCATTGAACCACATCTCCAGCCCCATTTTATATTTTCTTTCTGTTGCTTTTTTCCCTCTTGGCATTGGATTCTGGAAGCCCTAACGTAAGGTATAACAGATGTAGAAATTTCTCGTTGCTCTCTCCTTTGTGCTGGTAGAACTTCTTGTAGTTCATTTCCATATTTCAAAAGTCTCTATCCATTATCTCATCGAGGATGGCTGGTGCCTTACTCTTTCTCCTAGTTTCTCTTTGTGATTCACTAAGATGTGTGATAAATTTCATCACTGTCTTATCAGTCTTTTACTCTATCTTTTGTATTTTCCTTCCTGTTGTACTTGCTCCTATTGACTTGATATTTTCCATTGACCTAATTCACTAATTTTATCTTCATTTTTGCTTAATATGTCATTAAATATAACCCACCATGTTCTTATTTCAGTTTTTTAATGTTTCAGTCTTAGACTTCCCTTTTATTGTTTCCAGACTTACAGAAAAATTCCAAATCTTGCTATATCATCACCCTATGGATAGAAAAGATAGAGATTTCAAAGTTTGTATCTGATGATCTCAATGCTTAGGAACCATGTGAAGTTGTTTGGCTTATTTCTACTAGTTTTAGTACTTTAAAATCTTGCCTCTTTGGTGCTTTTCTTATTCTGTCAGAAGTGTTACATGTGCAAAAGTTACATATATAAATAAGCACTATGAGGTCTAGAAGAGTGCTCTAGAAAGCTTTAATGTTTAATTCAGTATGTTGGACCATCCATCTGGAGTATTATCCGCTCAACATTATTGGATTGAAATAATTTGAATTTGAACTATATCCTATTTTTTTAGTACAAGGGAATACTCACTAGGCATTCTCAAGTCAATATAATGTGGGTGTGTCTGAGTTATTCCTGAAAAGCTCTGATTCTACCCCTACCTCAGATCACTACAAAGTAGCAAAACTGTTGCTCAGTTTTTCATCCTTACATTAACCCTATCTTGCTTACCATGTACTTTTAAGTATGAGGTATGATTGTAAACTATGGCAAATGTTTACATTTTTTAAAATTTATTACAGTAGAAGACACAGGGAGCATTAATACCTCTAAAATATTATAGAATATCTAAAAATAATGCTTTTCTATACCCCCCCACTCCATTACACTTGCCCCATTGTTCTTGCCACTTTCTGAAGTGGTTCTGAAAGTCCCTTTTTTGACTGTCTCTCCTTGGGCTGTTGTGGCTGTCTCAGCACGGATTGTACACATTCACTGTATATTTTTTTATCACACCTTGCAAAGACACTGGAGAAAACCTCCAGAATTGCCTCAGAAAGTGGCAATGATGATTAAGTAAGTAAGAAAGAGCACTCTGATGGGGATTAATGGCCACATGTCTTTTATTGTAATAAATTTTAAAAATTTAAACATTTACCAAAACTTCAATCACACATCATAATTTTGACTCTAAATGCCAATGTCATTCCCTTCCTTGAGCCTGTCCTTCCATTTACATTCTATCTATTTTTGTTTCACTACTTTATATCTTTTCTGATGCTTTGGAATGCATTTTTAGATCATTTTTTCTAGGTGAACTTAAGTATATGGTCTGAATTAACAGTCACTGAAAGAAGAAAAATTTCTCTGATAGCATCTTTTTAAACTTGTTCTTATAAGGGATTTGCTAACTATTTCTAAAATAGACTTTATTTTCTACATGTTTATATGACAAGATCATTCTACTCTATCTAGACACTGAATAGAAAAACATAAATATATATATATATATATATATATATAATTTAAAATTAAATTCATTAGCTATAAAGTGGGGAAGTAATGAATGAACTCAACTACATGGATGGACATGCACAGTGTGTGTGTGTGTGTGTGTACTCGTCACGCCCGAACATCCAAGTAATTTTCCTGGCTGGGAAAGCCACTTGTGTGAGTTTTGTTGATAGGCACAGGTCCTTTTCTCATTTTCCTCCTAGATGCTGTGTAAGACACTCCAGTCTTTCCCTGTCTACTGTAAGCCAGAGAAGATAAGAGAATTCCTCTCTCCTTCTCAGGATCTTGATTTTTAGAATAAGAAGATTGAGGGTAACTGAAATATGCTGTGGTGAGCAATTGCAGTGCATAGACCCGGGAGAAAGAAGCAGGGTGTACTGCTGAGCATCAGTGTCCCTTAAGAGTCCAGCAGCAGAGCGGCCTGAGGCCCAAGGCTTGAAATATCATCTTGGTTCGGTTGACTGGCTTTCCAAACCCCCTTTCCTCTGAATATTTGTAGTCTCTGACTGTTCAGATTTCTATCTGATACCCTTCCAATGAATCACTTTTCTCTTTACCCACATTAATTCTCTTGCTTGTGAAATAGTTAAGTGCAGATCAATTAACAAAATTTCTACTACAGGGTTTTAAATAAGTGGGTATTTCTTATAATTATTATATTAACTTGCTAAGATGTATAAATTACATAAACATTTTTCAATAATAATTCTATGATTTAAAAGAAATGAAGACTACTTAAGATGTTACACATTTCTTTTTTAAAAGATTCTTATTTATGGTTCTCCACAAATTAAAATTGAATTAGAAGATATATAATCAATCACCGAAATAATTTCCTCTGTGATGTGGCTTATTACCAATTGAAGGTATAGATTCAAGAGAAGCTATTAAGATAAATTAAGCTCCATTTGTTTAAATTTATTGCAAAATTCTGTTTTATGTGCTTCACTGTATGAAATTTAAGCTTCAAGATTTAAAGTTTAGTTGATTGCAAACTGCCGAAGAAGGGTTAGGATGCTAACGTAGATCAGCTCAATAGGACAGAAAGGCATAAAGGTGAATGATCTAAATTAAGGGGCTGAAACATAAGGTCTACTGTGATAGAACAGTCAGGCATTCAGTGGAAATAGCCTTGTTCAGGCACTGTCCACTCAAATAATTGAAAGAACGAAAGACAGCCCAAGAGGAAGACTGGAAAACCAGTGAGACACTTGAGGACCTAGAACAACAGGCAGCTGCAGGTGTTGAGTTTATATTCAGGAAATTATGGTGAATATAATGGGAATGGAATACTGTGATGGAAAGGATTTCTTGTGGGATAAAATTGGGTAAGACCAGAAAGCAAAGATCTCACTATTCAGTTTAGGCTGGCCTTGAGCTCACTTTGTAGCCCAGGCTGGTCTCAAAATCACAATGATCCTCTGCCTCAGCCTCCCAAATTCTGGGATTACAGGTGTGCACCACTACACACAGCCAAAACCATAATCTTAATAATTTAAAAAGTCTAAGATCTCTTCAATACTTCCCACACACAAGCTGAGAGTGGATCATTAGGCAGAAGATATGAGGCAAATGGAGAAAACAGCACATAATACAAATTATGGAGCACTTAATATAAATAAGGATCCTGGTTTTTGTGAGCATCATTAGAATGGACCACTCCACTGACCTCTCCTCCAGAAAAGTAGTGGGCAATGCAATGCAATATATCCCTGAAGCAATTCTGCAATGTCCTCTTCTACTTATGGAAATTTCTACCCCTGGCTCAAAGATCAAAATAGAAGACCTCGTGTTCCCTCATATCTATATATTTTATTGATATTTCTGGGTGAAAAGAGGTAGTAAGAAAGAAGCAGGATCACAGTCTGTATTCTTGACCTTTCTCTTTAGTCTGACAGGAACAAAACTGACTAAAACAAAGGAAATTAGTATGTCTTTCTTGGTATTTTTAACTGGAGAGTAGCCACATTAGGTGAGGTAGCAGACACCTTCTAAACGCTGGGTAAGCGATGGCTATCATTACTGCCTGAGGTGGGCAGCACTTCCTTCTCCTACGACCTATTTCAAGGCATCCCAATTAGCCTGCATTTAACCTTTTTACCATCTTACAGTGATAAGACTGACAAGCTTAGATGAGCCTTATCTACATAAATTCCTGAAACAACAGAAATTAATGCAAAAACCATTATCAGAAGTCCAAGGATAGCTGGTACACAGCTCTGATCATTGCAAATGAGGTTTCGAATAGACCTGGGAGCACTTTAAGTTCTTTTGAAGCGTTTTCTAAATCAGAAAATCTTTCTCCTAAAAGCTTCTCTAAAAATTAACAAGGATCTTGACCAAGGGTGGCTGGTTTCATCCCAAGAAGTGCCGTCCTCATGAGGTGATGCGGTCCAGTCTGGTCGGCACAACACCCTGCAGCACGTTTCTGTGAGAAAATGAGAGCCATCGTGCTGGTTTTAAACAATGCCTTCGTATGAGTATACCCTGTGGACGAATGATCAAGAGCACACGCACTTTGGAAATCATAACAATGTGATCTTTCATAAGTCTTCTAAAAATTTCCTTAGAAATAGCGTGAATTTCTAAGTGTTTGATCAGTGCCATCACAACTCCCTGCAAAACTATGCGCAAATGCAGCATACGTAATCTCATCCACCTATTCAAATGATTTTACTAGCATATGAAGTGACTACATAAGTCTATTTTTGAAGAATTATTTTTCATTATAAAATGCTTCATTAATTGTTTTTAAAAATAAAGGCACGGTAAAGAAATAAGCCCCAGTTCCACTATGCTATTAATTGTTAAGTCATTATAACTTTCTCAGTGATTTCTAACATATTCTGGTGGTTTTGAAAGTAAAGTCATGATCACATAATATGGGTGAAGTGTTTCTTGTTCTTAAAAAAAATCATTTTTGTTTATTCATTGGTTTGGTGCAAGGTCTCACTACGCAGCTCAGACTCAGAGTGATTCTCTTCTCTCAGCATCCCCAGCATTGGGATTACAGGCATGTGCCACCACACCTGGCTTCAGGGCCAGCCCAGCACACTTGGGTTTTGGGGCAGGCATGGCACGCAATACCAAGGATCAAACCCAGGTCCTTGTGCTTTCCAGGGAGGCACTTAGAATGCTGGGCTATCTCCCCAGCCCCACAGTCTTCCTTAATGGTTGTTTGAGTTATTACTGTAAGAAATATACATGTAACAACATCCTGAAATTCCTTAATGTAACATCTGAACATTGTATTGACCTACATTTTCCTAATGATAATTAAAGGCACTAAAGCAAAAATTGGTCAAGTAATGTGCCTAGGACCTTCCATGAAGGTAGCAATTTTAGGAGACAAATGCTACCTACTGGCCCAACCTCTGTGCAAGAAAAAGAACATTTTGTGAGTTGGTACAATATTCTATTGATTGACTACACCACTGTTTTATTGTTGAATACTATATTTAGATTATTTGCAAGTGTTTCCTAACGAACTTTAATATTTGGGATTATGATCTGAGACTAGATTTACCAGAGAAGAATTGCAAAATATAAGGGCCTCAACATTTCTTTTAAAGAATTTTTAAAGGTAATTATAGTCACTAACCTTTTTCACTATGGTTACCTCAATTACTTATACATCATAAACAATTTCTCCTATCACACATAATGCTGATCTTTCCCAAGCATAGACACTAATATTTCACTGTGTCCCATATCGATAAATCCATCATTGTATGCATGACTATATAATTAGGGGTGCAACATTAGCATAGACAGTGATTCCCAAAGAGACCTGTGATCATTGCCTATGTATAAATTACATAGACAATAAATAGAAGTGATCTTGAAACTTCTTGACTCCTGTGATAACTACAAAGTCTCCATTGTCAATACCTGTATTGACCTGCTCTGAATGTGACACTATTCTCAATGCTCATTGGCATTTGGAGATTAAGCATAGTTCTGACACTTGAAGGAGGTCTGTCAATGGCAAAAAAAAATAAGGAAAATCTTTTTGTTTAGTTAGAATTCTTTTGTCGAATGCAACAAAAAGGGAGAAATGACTTTATTGAAGAGATAGTGTGTAGTTTGCATTCTCAAAAGAAAAGTTGAACAAATAAGACCAAACATTGAATGGTATTAGACATGTAGCCTTAGGAATTCCAGGCAGGAGCTCAAGAACAATGTCTCAGAAACTGGTAATGGAATAAATGTCATCATTTGTAGCTTCATTACAGATTCAGATTCCAGAGAAAGAGAGTTTGATTGACTTATCCCTTAACTGAGGCTGGGAGAAGAAAAGACTGATTTTAACAGTTCCACAGCTACCACAGGATTTGAAGAAAGCTGAGCAAGCAAGAGCAACAGATGCCAAGTTCTATTTTCATCTTAATGAGGTAACAGAAGCTCAGAAGTCAATAACTTCTTAAATATCCAAAAAGCAATCTTCATGTTGGCAAGTCCGTACCACGAAATGTCTTTGTCAGTATGCAGTTGCAATGTATTAACTTTACAAAGGCATTTCCCTGATTTGGGGAAGATTTTCAAATCTAACCAACCACTTGATGGTTTTGTTATAAGTATTGGTTCTAAAATAAGAGCAGAAAATCAAAGTCAAGTTAATGTGAGAGACACAACCTACTACTCACAATCTAGGACATGACAACAACGGAATACTTGGAAGCAGAATAAGCAACATCAACTATGTGTGAGATATGGGAAAGAGTCCAAGTACTATGCTAATAAAGGCAAAGCAAAGTTGGAGTCTGGAATGTAGCTCAGTGGTACAAGTGCCTGCCTGACAAGTGCAAGATCCTGAGTTTGATTCCTGGTTGGGGAAAAAAAACAAGCAGAGAAAGCTAGCTGCAGAGGGCTGACAAGAGACAGGGCTCAGAAATCAGCAGGTATATGAAAAATTATTTTGGAAAGTGGTTCTTAATAATAGGGCTTCTTTGGGAAGCCTCAGAGCCATTGGACAAAATAAACATATACATACTGCGTGTTATGGTTTAGATCAAGGATATCCCCAAAGGCTTCATGAGCTCACAAGTGGAAGAGATTCAATCATGGGGCACTACACTCATCAACACAATCATCTATTGGTGAGCTTAACAGTTGAGGGTGCTGTTTGAAGGTGGGGCTTGGCCAGAAGAAGTCAGTCACTAGAATTGCATCATCTTCCTCCCAGGTTCCATCTCGACCGGCATTCTGGCTGCCATGAGATGGATAGTTTTGCTCCATTCCCCGTGCAATCTATGTTTAAATCTATGCAACATGGGCTGGAACTCTGAAACTTGTGGGCCAGACACTACCTCTACCCCCTTCCATTGTGGGTGCTTGGTAAATTTTTCCCTGGTGATGAAAAAACAAGTGTCTAAGACAAACACTACCCAAGAGGAAATAACCAAGGAAAGTCATTAGAAAAATATTTCTTTTTTTTCTTTAAATATGGGGATGTAGTTTTTAAATGATCATTTTCTGGTTTACAATTGTTTGTATTTGAAATACCACTGGGAAGGTATGTCATTTTTTGAGTATTTCAGTCTCTAAACATCTTCATCTGGTCCCATCAGTCACTCTATAGGCATGTATTTAAGTTATGTACCTCTCCAAAAAGCTGCATAATTTAAATTTTACTGAGTATATAAATCACTAACAATTTTAGTCAATTGATATTTGTTAAATACCTAGAATGAGCTAGGCTGTGCTAAAGTAAAAATTTAAAAATTTGAAAAAATGTATAAAATCTTGGAGATGTTTGATTTTTACCAGTAGTACCTTATTGAACTATGTTTTCTGTACATTGATAATGAATTATTCTCTTTATTGTGTGATACTTTTTTCATTTTCCTTGTGCTGTTTTTTCATTTATTACCTTTTATTTAAAGAAAAATGCTTTTACTTGAGAGACAGTATGGTAATAATTGGTATGTCATGGCAAGAAGTACGTATTTAGAAGATCAGAACGACAGACATTCCAAGCATGACCCTGCTATTACACATTGCTATCTTCAGTGTAGTAGCGCTTATTCTCCTGAGCCATCTCCCTGGCCCTTCTTGTGTGATACTAACACAATTTCCTGGTAAGGAGAACAAAATGCCTAGATAACACATATTTCTTAGAGGTTTTTTTAATATTCAAGAGATGACAAAGACCAAAAAGAGTACCATGTCAAAAATAACAGAAAGCTTGAACCTAGGTTGTTAGGGCCTCCCTTCTCTCTCTTGGAAATACCACTACCACATCCTCCATTGAAGTCATTGCCAACACCATCTTTTTCTTCTTTTTTCCCTGGAGGCTGTTGTATAAGCAGAGATTTGAATTCAAATTTTTAGCACTTCTGGTATGTGGCCAAAAATCAAAACCCAAGGCCTCCCAAGGTGGTGTTGTGACAGGAGACCTTCTGCACCTGACCTCAACTGACTATGTCCACTGATGTTAAATCAAAAGTGCACTCTTTTGTTCCAAAAGAGATCAAGGAAATACACTTTGCATCTGAACAGAGTCCAGCTGCACAGGAAGATGCACATTCAAGCTTCCGAAATTATGATCACAAAGCAGCTCTTGAGGGAGTTTGAAACTTTAAGTTATCACACTCCTAGGTGGGCTTGACAACCTGGTGTGAATTTTGTTTAAATAAGCTTGAGTAGTGGTGCCTAAGAGAGACTTCAGAAAAACAAAGAAAGAACTTATTATCTGCAGGACCTTAAATCTTTATCCAAGATTTCAAAGAAGCTTTACAAGATTTTACAAGAAAAGTAGCTCGCCCCAAAAAAGATAAGTTTAGACATGACGCATGATATGAAATTAAAAATCAGTAGGGAGAAATAAAGATCTTCCACATTGTAATAGTTACACTTATTACAGTTGAAAAATAAAATATTTAATGATCTGCAGGGAACACTCAGCAACAACAATAAAAATCAGAACTAGCAGATTTCTAAAAGAATAAAACAGAATTCATAGGAAGACAAAGTATAATAAATGAAACTAAAACTCAATCTTTAAATTTATTGGCAATTAGACACAGAAGGCAAAATGTGGAGGTGTGGAAGACACGTCTAAAGAAATTCTTTTTAGAATGTAATATAAACAAAGGACAATATGAAAGGCACCAATGAAAAAGTGAATTTAGTATATCTAATCAAATTCCTCCAAGGATAGGGGGCTTGTGGGTTAGGTCAGTTGTTTAAGCACCTGCTGAGGTAAACCCAGTCAGATGCAGGGAACCGCGGTTCAATTCCCAGCTCCCCATGCCTTACCAGACCCATCCTTTAAGCAGCCTGAGAGAGCCAAAAAATAAAAAAATCCAAGACCCAAATTTAGACAGATGGAGAGAGATGGGAGAGAGACATGGTGACTGAGAAGTACCTCATCTCTAATGTCTGCAGGGTGAAATAATCCAATAGTGGTCCTCCAGACAAGGGATGGGCCTTGCACTCCTGAAGGCTTCTACTGTGCTACCCCCCCCTTAACAAGCTCATCAATAAGTTTTATCTCTGCTTACCCAAAAGCCAGACAAAACATAAGAGCCAAAATAAATCATGACCAAGTGAAAATATCTTTAAAATAGCATGAAAAAATAAAGAGACTTCACACAAAGAAAAAAGGAGCATGCACATTAATCAAGCCTTTAATAAAGAAAATTCTTTGAAAACCTTTGTTTTGCTTTTTGTTTATTTGTTTGTTTGTTTTGTATTTTAAGGAAGGGTCTACAGGGTGTTCAGGGTCTCACTACTAGATTGGACTCATACTGATTTGCGTGTTTACAGTCTCCCAAGAGCTGGGATTACAGGCACATGCCACCATGCCCAGACTCAATTGCCATCTCAGTGTGCTCCAGGGGTGGGGCTGGCACAGCAGGCCCAGGGATTGAACCCCAGGCCCCTGTGCCTACGTGCAGGTGTTTTAATTGAAAGCCTTTGTTAGGAGAAAAAAAAAATCATAGATTCAAGTTCTGGAAGGTAAGCTGCATTAGAGACCAATAAGTTGGTTTAAAGAGAAAGTAAATACAGCCAGGCTTGAGGGATGCTTGCTTTTCAGGATGCTGAGGCAGATTTCCAAGTACAAGGCCAACCTGGGCAACACAGAATTTATCTCACAGAAAAAAAAAAAAATAAAGCTGAGGATAGAGTGCTGCTATATTTGATTTCCAGTACCACTGCAAAATAAGAAAAACAGAATGGCTTATCAATTATATTTCTGACTCTGCACTCTGAGCAGCCAGAAGCCAGAGGATGAGCCCGACGCTGACCGAGGCAAGAGTTCACCAGTTGCAGCAGCAATGGCAGCAGCTTTGGAGGAAGCGAATGAGAAAGGAAAGCTGATCCTTTCTGAAGCTGACCATGTAATTGCATTTTGATGATAATGTTTCTGGAAGAACCTTGAATGCCAGGGGCTTTCAAACCCTGCTGCTCATAATCTTCAGTCCTCTTCTGATCACTTTAGAACCAGAATTGCCAGGGACCTGGATGCACGGGAGCACATGTCCAGGGGTATGTGTATCCACCTGATACCACTCCCAAGTAGAGCTCCATTCTGGTGTCAAATATTGACAACGTGAGGACTGACTTTCTAATGGAAACAACTGCTAACCAGGGGAAGGCTGTTCTGTTAATAGGTGAACAAGAACAGCTAAAGCAGTCATCATCAAAGAACGCAAGTTAAAGTATGATCCTGCAAGTCACATGACCAAAAGTCTGGACTTTTCTTCTGCAAACATCCCTCTGATGTTTCAGGTACTGGCTTTATGGTACTGCTCACTGAAGCCAAGTTTGTGCTGCACCATGGAAGGCTCACAGCACAACCTCACTCATGTGATGTGTTCACTCAATCTTATCTGAACTTCCACAGCCCTGAACTATGCCTGACATGTCTCCCTTCTGTTATTCACTGCGCTAGACTCTCTCATTGCTAGGATTGTGATATATAATTGTAAACTGTGGAGAAACACAAAGTGTACCTAAGTTTCCACAAGTCTCAATGCTGTCTAAAATACAATAAGCCTGTGAACATGGAAAATAAAAAAATAAATAAATTATATTTCTGATATTTAATAATTTCAAATATTCAAAAACATAAGGAATTTACTGAATACAAGATAATGTTTTAAATAGCTGTTTCTCAGCCTTCTTCACAATCCTCTGAGTGAAGTATTGTTTTCATTATTCCTATACCATAAAAAAGTACAGCTGAGGTTACACAATTTGTCCAGCTGTATAGCTGATAATTGATAGAACCTGAATTTGAACTCTGATTCTAAATCCCTACATTTGAAAACTATGCTTTGAATAACCCTGAAATAGTGATTCTCTTTATTCTGTACTTTTTTTTTCTGTACCAGGGATCAAACTCAGGACCTTGTACTTTCCAGGCAGGCGTTTATGCCTCTGAGGTATCTCCCCAATAAAGTACTAACTTAGGCATTCAGTATAAATTCAATATCTCAGAAGATCTTCCCTTCTGTCCATAGTTTTTACATACAAAAGAAAGCATAATCAATTTAGTGAACTCAGAATTCAAAGGTATTGGGTTATAGAGAAAAGTATCTCTTGGGGAAATTTATCTAGGATGACAGTACAGGTCAACACAAGTGCTGAATCCAAACCAGGGCAGTAGCCCAAAGCCAGGGCAAATACTACACCTAAATAAAATTAAAAGGGTCATGTTAGGGAAATAGGTCCAAGAAATAAATGAATGTCCAGAAATAAAAGACAGAATTAGACGTAAGAATGTGTTTAGACATAGATCTATAAAAATGGAGAAGATGAAAGGAAGTTAGTTCAAAGAGTTGGGATTTGAGAACAGATCTGGGTTATTCACAGCAGTCTTTGTTGGATGCAGAAATCATGGCACAAGCACGGGCTAGAAAAGGTGGGAAACCCAGAGGGGGAAGAACTGGCTCAGTTTCTCAGGTTTGAGAGCTTACTTTTAGGGTAAATGTATTGGGCTGTGTTAAAAATTTTTGTCAACAACAGCATATGTATTTTTGCAGAAAAGCTTTTCATGGAAATGATACATTTGGTCATCTATGAACTGATTTAAAGACAGCTTGCCAGTGCAATTTTTGTTTAATTAAGATCTAAAAATATTACAATATTATTGCTGTTTGATATTTTGCTTCTGAAATAGGTCCATACAAGGAAGTGCTATATCCTATAAAGAATGTAGGGAAGGCTGGCCTGATAGCTCAGCTGATTAAAGTACTTGCTGAGGCAGATGCAATGGCTGGTGTTCATGGATCCCCGGAGTGCCTGTTGGCCCCGCCCCCTGGGCGTGCTGATCCGCCATTGAGACTGGGCGTGGTGACACTCACCTGCAATCCCAGCGCTTGCCAGACTGAAAACAGAAGGATCACTATGAGTCCAGTGTACACAGTGAGACCCTGCAGACCCTGTAGACCCTGTAAACCCTGTAGACCCTGTAGACCCTGTCCTAGATACAGAAAAAAATGTACAGAAATTAGAAGGAAGAATGCTATCATTTTGGCATCCTAAAAAAAAAAAAAAAAAAAAAAAAAAAAAAAA
>NW_004524589.1:26593166-26630951 GCF_000260255.1 Octodon degus | reverse complement strand
AAAAAAAAAAAAAAAAAAAAAAAACATGACTCAGTTTGTCTGGGAGACTGATCTTAACAAGTAGAAGATAAGACTACACTTTCCCAGACAAAACAGGTTGCTGCTGGGAGAGAGAGCAAGCTATACCGGTATTTTGGGTCCTGTGTTTAATAATTGTGGGATCAAAACCCTATAATTTGGAAAAGTAATTGTGATAATGATGTTTGTACTTCCTCTAATCATTTTTCTTTTGTTCCTACTTAGCGTATAGTGAATTCCTTAGGAAAGGACGAGGTATCTCAGCCATCCACAAGAGAACAGAGGGAGATTTCATTTGTTTTCTTATAACATACTTGGTCCAACAATTAAAAGGAGACAATGTAATTGTAGGGAGGAAGTATGATGATGTTTATGAGACTACAATGAAAGTTTTAACAAGAAAATGAAACTCATTTTCTTAAATATCTCATTATTTGTCAACACTTCTGTCTGCCCCATTCCACCATCAGCACATCGGGCTGATGTTCAGTTGCCCACGAGTTTTAGATGGCATTGTCACTTCCTCTCATGCGTTCTTCTCAGAAGTGTTTTGTTTTCCTTGTGTCTTCAGAACAGCAACCGATGGCATTATCACTAGGAATATAAACATTTCAGAAATATTTGGTGGATAAAATTGGTAAGACGTGTGGGATGGCACAGAGGAAGCAATCCAGCAGGATTCCCAGGTTTCTGTTGGAGACGACTGGGTGAATGGTGGTAAGTTACCTGAGATTTTTCAGGAGTGCTCCTAGAAATAAGAAATTTGGTATCAGTGGGATAATAAAGTGAGTTATGGAAACAATCAAAAGCATTATTTATTATAAAAATAATAAGCATTATCAATTATTAAGTATCCACTTTGCTTCAAGTAATGCAATTTACCAAATCTTTCTGAGAGTTAAATTTTATTTTGCTGTGATTTTTGATACATCCTAATGACTATATCCAACTGCTAGTTTGAGATTCCAGAAATAGGTCAGGATGAGAGATACATACCTAGGTATAGCTAAAAATTAAAGCCACAGAGTGATGATACAGTCCCCAAAATATGCACCTCAAATAAATAAAATAGACAAAAACAAAACAGCCAGTATGATAAAATGGAGAGTGGAGGATTTGGGCCCAACTTACTTGAGTTTTATTTCTAGTTGAAATCTTTGTTTTTCTGCCCATTAACCTACTAAGGGACTGTGCTTCACAATTGGTCTCTACTTTCCAAATTCAGTAAATGATCCTGTCTGATGCTTCTTCTACCATGGTTCACTGGATGAAGTACAAGGCCCTGGCTCAACCATCTCAATCTAAAGACTGTACTGAACTAATCAGATCTTCCTTGGGGCCTTTAGACCAAGCGGCCCTGAAAATGTATCCATCAACTAACTCTTCTGTCTCAGCTTTTACAACCCACACAATTTATGATACAAAGCCAGAATTTCTATGACAATATTGATTTATATGTGTAGATCACTGTGTCTGAAACATCACAAAGCCATGTGAATTACCAGAAAATACTTCTTAGGATAAAGACAATAAGTGCAGCAGATAAAATGAATATAATTGAGGCAGAAGTAATGTGCCTAAGAAAGTGGTCTGCTAAGCGGTAATCTAGTGGAAAAGGGCCAAGGGCTCAGAGGTAAGGAGGCTTCAACAGGGATGGGAGGAGGCTAGAGTGGTCCACTGGCAAGGTCTAAGAACAAAGGACTGTCCAGGCTGGTCCAGGTTGTGGTCATAGTATATCGCCAAGGTTAACTGGGTGGCGTCCGTGAGCAGGTATTCCAAATAGACTAACTCCAGAGAATGGTCTCACTTTGATCTTCATGCTATTTGTTGTTTATTTTTAGACAACAATTTGCCCTATGGGTACAGCAACCTTGCTCTGACATACCAAATACGGGGAGGGGATTCAAAAGAAGAATCCTCTATTGCTTCATCCTGTAATTAAGAGAAAAGCTGTCTGCCTCCTTCCTCTTCCAAACCTCAATGCTCCAGTCTTCCCCCAGGAAATCTGTGTATCCAGTTTGCTTATACTCTCATACATGAAAATATCACTGCTCTGGGCATTAAAACTTCCTCATTCTCTTAACTGGATACATGTAAAATACAGTACCACTCCTTTGTGACACTCCTAAGCCACCAGTCAAGATATCAGGTCAGTCTGCTTTCTGTCAGTTATCAGCAATCCATTTTGTTTCTTCATGTAAGAATCTCTTTATAAATGACTGGTAACTGGTACTTTAAAATAAGATGTTCCTATTTTCAATTTTTCTTTATATCCAACATTGTATTTTATCATGTTTTCAAACTATACTACAGTTTTGGTCCCAGGAAACTATTTTGGAGCATAGGGAAAGAAATTGCATTATATAATTTTGTAGGTAAATATAGAATTTCTAAAGCAACTTTGTCCATTCTGCAGGAGTTTGCTGCTTGCATACTGTTGTCTACATTTTCTAGTGGTCACTTCTATAATTTTCAGTTTTTTCTAGTGCAAAATAATAAAGGATAAGTCATATAGCTTTTGTAAAGAGATTCAAAGGGCCTCAACATAAGCCCTACATGGAAAGCAATCTTAAAAATGTGTCATCTAAAAAAATCTTCAGAATTAGAATATTAAGACAGATAGTTCACGGCCCTGCAGGGCGAGCGCTAATGCCATCACGAGACGCTGTTATTCCATTTGTGAGATTGGACAATGACTAATGGAGCTAGTGAGAAAAGAGCCCTTAATAGCCCTCAAAGTTCAGCTCTTTCTTAATTCCAACTGATGTGCAGAGTGGCATATTTTATTATAACATTTAGCATGTGCGTATGCACATGCATGTGCATATGTGTCTGCATGTGTGAACACCAGCACAACCACAATCCTTGAAGGTATTAAAAAGCCACATTTATGCACAGGCCTTTGTTATTCATGTGTATAATATTGTTCCTTCAAAATGAACAAGCATCTATTTAGTATATAAGTAGTGAAGGCAACTTGATTCAACCAGTATTGCCAATGACCTGATTCTAAGACGGCATCTATTCTTTATCTTTGCATATAAAAAGGCTAAATTGGCACTTCTTCCTATTAGGAGTTTTCATTTAATCGAATTATTAGCGTCTTGCCTTGAAGGTGGTATAATGTAAATTGAAATATTTATATCTTCTTGAGTAAATCTTAAATTATCAATCAAAAGATCTATGAAAAAGATTAGGGTCTCAGGTATACAATCCATTTCAGATATCCAAGGTTATTTCCTTTGCAAAAGATAATATTGTCTGTATTGTCTAATTTATTTTTCTATTGTATTTTATTTTATATTTTATACTTTATTTTTTCACTTAATGTAAATCCCTTTTAGTGAGTATATCCTTTCCATCTACTTCAGTTTAAATCTCTACAGTAAGAGTAGATTTCAGTAAACTTTCATCTCCTATGCTTATAGATTCCAAAGCACAGCACAAGCAATGTCCACTAGAAAGCTAGGCATGGATTTGGATAGAACCATGACTTAGGGCTCTGGCATGAAGACACAGCTGACCCTCCAACTAAGCCACAATAAATCAATGTGAGTTCCCTAAAAATTTATGGAAAGCCTTTTATGTGACAAATATTATCCTAAGCTTTCAGGGTGCAAAAACATCTTTAATGAAGGAAAGCATACTGTCAAGATGTGTTACTTTTGGGTGACTGCTGTAACAAATTATTCTAAATTTGTGACATGAAGCAACAGAAATTTTATTAATTTATTCTCTGCCAGTGCTACAGGACACTGTCCAAAGTGTCCAGGAGAGAATTTTTCCTCTCTTCCACCATCTGGTAGCTCCAGGCAATCCTTGGTTTGCTGCAGGAAAATCCAAACTCTGCTTCTGTCTCCACAGGCCCTCTTCCATCTACCTCTCTGTGCTCTTTTCCTATGAGAGTCTCAGTCTTTGGATGTAGTCCCTGCTATCAATCCAGAGTTCATCAAGATTCTTGACCAGTTCCATCTGCAAGGACCCTATTCCCAAATGTGCTTCAGAGACTTCAGCTTCATCCTTGACTCCACTCCCTGGCAACCCACACTTAACTGAATGCACAAACTAAGAAGTGGGCATTTTTTAACCCAAGACATCATGGCAGGAGTATAGAACATTTCTAATACAAGGTTGTACTAGAAAGTGTGATGTGGGGCATACAAAGTGGTCAAAGAAAAGAAGGAAGATATTGTAGGCAGAGTGTATTTTGAAAGGCCCAGTAGAAGACTATGAACACTTCCCCAGCATCTCAGCATGGTGGAACCATGACAGACTAAGGGGTGGGAAGAATTTGACAGAAAGTTCAACTGGAAAGATAAGAAGGGACCAGTGCACACGACCTTGAACCTCCCCACCACCCTGCTCCATTCACATGGTTGTAAAGGGTCCATCACAGTTCTGCGTACGTCTGTGCTTCAGGAACTCCACTCTGGCAGTGAACAGAACAGGAGGGAAGAAATGTGCTCAGAAGCCTTGCATGGCACCTAGTCTCTCAAAGCTTCGCCCTTGAGATAAAGGGCAAGGAATTGCAAAATTTGCTATTCACTCAAATCAGCACATGCACTGTCATTCCTGAAACCTCAGTCCCTTTTCCTGTTCCTTGTCAGTCAAGTTCTTCCAAATGTCTTATAATTCTGAGAGCCGCTTTAAATCCTTCACATAAAATTAGATTTGCTCTAAAAAATCTCTTCTGTCCACACAAAGTGAAACCCCCTCTTAGTGTGAGGTACCAGAGAAACTCAGATAGGTTCTAGAAGAGCCCTCAGAAAGTAAGGCTGCTGTGTTGCAACCACCTAATTAAATGTGGAGTGTTAATGGGTGGAGTCAAGGATGAAGCCCAAGTCTCCAACACACAGAGAAGATGAAAGCAGAACCATTAACTGAGATAAGAGCAAAAGAAAGGTGGGGACAAAGAAGCTACGCGGTCTGTGGATGTCCAGGCAAAGGTGATGCAAGCATGGGAACAGAAGCTTAAATTCAGGTATTGGTGAAACACGTACTGTGCATTCATAAGTATATACCTGAGAACTATTAACTGCAGAAGCTGGTGCTTGGGGTCAGCCTGCTAGGGTCACACATCTGCAGAATAGTCTGCCACTTCCATGTTTTCGTGAGTCTTTCTTTGCATTTGTTGGGTTTCTAATCTCTTCTTTTTTTATTCATTTCCTTTTCATTAATACATCTAAAATAATCTTTCAGCATTTTTAAGTAAGAATACATCCATAGAGTAAGTAATGAAAAGGCATGCTGTGAAATTTTTCTTCCTTCCCTGTGTCTGGTCAACATAAATTTTCTCAGAGAATATGTCTGTTATTTTCAGCATAGCAAGTTTGGGCATGCTCTTATTTATATTTTCTCTTAATTAAATTAGGGGTCCGTGAACATTGGGACATTGCTTTTCTTGTTTAGTTCCAAATAAGGCCTATTAAAGTACGAAGCATTCAATAGGCAGTCACACATTTATTGATGACAATTCTGATGTGAAAGTGTTTCCAAGTTGAAACAGACACCAAAGAAACACAATATGGTTCAAATTTTCTAAGATTGTAATTACAATTACATAACATAAAAAGGAAGTGAAAAGAGATGCCAAACGCAAATATGATTAGTGGATCATTTCACCTTCTTTTGTAAATAATTTTTCATGCACAATTACACTTACACCTGCAGGTACTAAATGCATTTTTCCACATTGAGGAAGAAAGAATAACGAACGCCATCTGAGACACACTCTTCCATTTCAAGCCAGAAAGCTTTAAGCTACACACTTCCTGATCATAAGACATGGGCGATGGGGTAGCGTGAAAAGTGTTTTCTGCATAATTTTCCTTAATTTATAATCTTCCTTTTGTAAAGTTTGTGCTGGTGTGAGAAATATAAAACTAACTGCATCAAGAATAAATTTCCTCATCATGTCAAGCTCGTTTTTATTCTTCTGATATTTTTGTCTGGGTTTAGGTTGGTGATTATAACACTTAGCCCACGAATCATTTATTTCAACTTCAAAGAGCATAATGAACATTAAATAATTATTTCTCACAATGCTGTTGCAAGGTAGGTATTTTTGTTTCCATCCCATTTTACAGACCTGAAGACTGAGGGACAGTAGCCAAGCAGGTGTCCCTTGCGTGATCTGAGAAGATTAAAAAATAATAACATCCTTTCGAACCTCAAGCACCTTTTCCCTTTTTAATTTGGTTCTTTCTATGGACTTTAAGATATAAGAAAGAGATTAGGGGAAAAAATTTACTCTGTGATGTTTTCAAAGGAGAGAAAAAATTTCACACCTTTTTAACTGTCACTCAGCTGCACGTGAAGGATTTAACAGCTTGCAGAGTGCTAATTAGAGCACGGTATACCTTGATTGGCCTGCATCGGCAGCAAGACTGCCTGTGTCCTTGAAAGATGGAGATTTGCCTTCTTTGCACAGTTCTGAGTCCAGCAACTCACTTTCCTGACTACAGAAGCAGTGATAATTCGGAGGCAGCAATCAGAATGAGGCTGTATCAATCAATATTTAAAATAGAATTTTACCTTTGTGCTCTCTGGGGATAACAAGGAGCAGTGCTTACAACGGCCAACTGTGATCACATTGGCTTGCATGAAGAGACAGACATTGAGGTTGTATTATCTGTCTTAACTTCTTAATTAACAAAGTCAAAGAAAATCTAAGAAACAAAATATCTATATTTGGCCTTCTTGGCATTTGATATTTACTATTTGCAAAAGAAATCAAGTAAGTATATTTACACGGTAAAAATTCTTTACACTCAAGCAGCAAAATGAGCTTTTCTGAAAGAGTACATATTCGGATGAAAAGTGTTTTCTTTTTTGCTTTGTTTGATGATTTTCTTGATGATCTAAGGGGATTTTTCTACAGTCTCTGATAATTAAGTTTAATGATGTTCTGTAAACCTAGTCATTCCCGGTTTCTCTGGTCCCACGCTTCTATTTGGTTATTCCACAGAACCCTGCCGTTTGGAGACTCCTCATTTACTTGCCCTCTTTGTTCCCACACGTAATTCACTCATTCTACTTCCTGAATAAATACTTGAGCAATTCCTCGAAAGCAACCCTAGAAAAATCCTCACATAATTTTTCCACTTCCATAGTTATAGTAAAATACACAGACTACAGAATGGACATCTTAAACATTTTTAAATACATTGTTCAGTGGCTTTAATTACATTCGCATTGTTGAGTAATCATTAGCACCTTCCAGTCCAGATTTTTTTTCATCTTGCAAAAGTGAAACTGTTCCTACGCAATAAATAATGACTTTCTATTTCCCTCCTCCTCCGGTTGTGGACGCCGCCGTCCTACCCTGTGTCTGATGATTTTGACTCTTCCACGCAAGAGACATAACTGAAATCAAGCAGTATTTGATTCTTTGTGAGTTATTTATTTTACTAGGATAATGTCCTTGACCTTCATGAATATAGGATGCCAACAGTTCCTTATGTTTTAAGGCTAAGCAATACTCCACTGTGTGGATACACCTTTTATCTATTCTTCAATCAACAGAATCTTGGGTTGTTTTGATATTTTTGGTTGTGAGTAATGCTGCTAATAACTTCAGTATACAAATATCTCTTAGAGATATTTTGATTCTTTGGAATACATAACTCTGAAATGTAGCACATATTACTCAAAATGTGACACCTTAACATTTGAGAAAGCAACTGGAAGAGGAAGGTGTCTCTGACTTCCTCCCTCCAATCTCCTGTAAAGCAGGCCATTAAGCCATCTCTGGCTTGTAGATAAGAAAACTTGTTCCAGAAGGGTCCTTCTTACACCACAGTAAAGCAATGTGGACACATTGAACCAGGACAGTCTGCAAAATTGATTCTCAGTACAGCATGTACCCCTTGTTCAATTGTGCTTGTACATGATTGTCTATAGTTCTTTAAAACTGTAATTAAAAATCGAGTTTTCGGGCTGGGGAGATGGCTAAGTAGACTAACCACTTGCTTGGCAAGTGCAAGGGCCTGAGTTCAATCCCCAGTTCTGCAAAACAAAAATCGAGTTTTCTGTATTCCCTTGAGGCCTCACTTTGCAAGTCTACATCATATATGTATATACTTTTTCTCTTTTAACATCTTTGCAATAAGTATCTCAGTCACGAACCTTATTTTGGATAGAGATATTTTACCATTTTTCACTCCATAGAGTATACAGAGTAAAATTCCTAGACCACAAGCTAATTCTACTTTTACATTTTTAGAGGAGTTATCTTTTTGTATTCCTCAGCATGTGCTCCAGTTTATAGCCCACCAGCAGTGCCCAGGGCTCCTGATTCCATCATCCTGGACATTTTCTTCTGTTTTTTGATAGCAGCCTTTCTGATGGATGTGAGGCTATATCTCATTTTATTTTTGATTTGCAATTCCCAAATAACCAGTAACACTGAATAACTTTTAATGTGTTTATTGGTCACTCATCTATGTTCTTTAGAAAAAATATTTATTTAAGTCATTTGTCCACTTTTGAAATGTGCTTTTTTTTTAATGTAGTTAGTACAGGGTCTACAGGGTCTCACTATACAGGTCAGACTCATAGTGAGCCTCCTGTTTTCAGCCTCCCAAATGCTGGGATTACAAATGCACACCACCATGCCTAGTCTCAGTGACCATCTCAGTGTGTCCCGGGGGGCAGGGCTGGCACGGCACACCAGGGATGGAACCCCAGTCCCTGTGTCTGCCTACACAAGCACTTTAATCCGCTGAGCTATCTGGCTGTCCTTGAAATGTGGGTTTTTATTTTTATTTTTATTTTTATTTTTATTTTTATTTAAGGGAAGGGTCTACAGGGTGTTCAGGATCTCCCTAGTAGATTGGACTCATAGTGATCCACCTGTTTATAGCCTCCCAAGAGCTTGAAATGTGTTTTGATGCTGTTGAGTTTCAAGAATTCTGTATACATGATGGATAGTAATTCTTATGAGATCTATTATTTGTTAATTATTTTCTGATATCCCATGGGTTCTCTTTATTCAGTGTTATACCATCTTTTGCAGCACATATTCTTAAAATTTGAAATCTAGTCTGCCTACTTTTTCCTTTGTTTCTCTTTGATGTCATATCCAAAACAAATCACCACATCCAATATTGTGAGGGTTTTATCCCATATTTTCTTTTAAGACTTTTGTAGTTCTAGGTATTACATTTAGGACAAGGATTCATTTTTGTTAAATTTTTACACATGCTGTTTAAGAAGGCTATAGCAACATTCTTTTTTGTGTGGATATCTTGAATTTCCCAGAACTATTTGGGGAAAAATTTCCTTTTTCCATTGAATGGTATTGATGTCCTTGTTGAAAATCATCTATTCATTAAGCTAAGCTTTGTTTTTCCATTCTCTACACTATTGCATGGATCTGCCTATCTCAGCGATTCTGCCAGGACCATGTTGTTTATTACTGTGATTTTTGTGATGCTTATTTGAGCTGTTTGGGTTCTCTGAGTAGTTTTTTAAAGAGAAAAATGAATTAGGTTAGTAGGACATTTACCATAGTTGATACAATAGTTGACATTGAATTTCAAAACACATTAGTGGGACAGTTACAATAGTTGATACTTTGTACGTTGTTGCTTTTTTACTAGTTAATCTGAATACAAAATATAGGCATGATATCTAAACAATGTTTGCACAAAATATTTTTTTCAAGGAATTAAAAGAAGCTAGCTATAAAACTATCATATCTTGTGTATAAATATTTTTTTCTTTTTTCCTCATTGCAGTTTGTCTATTCATTTGCAGTTTTATTTCTGATTTATTTCTGGATCCTATCTTCTTGTTCAGTTTTTTACACTAATGAGACAAGATGATGCTCACACATATGGGTCAGATTTATTTCACTTGTGAGTATGGTCTTGAGTTGCATCACGTATCTATAGAAGTCTCCAGATTGTCCTTCTTCATAACCTAGTAATACTCCAGTAGATTAAAAAATAACATCTTTTTCATCCATTCCTCTGTTGATCAATATCTAGGTTGTTTCTAAGATTTACCCATGCCAAATTGTGCTGCTATAAACACAGGTGCACATGTATCTCTTTGGTATGGTATGATGTTTTTAACTATTCTGTGACGACATCCAGAAGAGGAATAGTTGATTCAAATGGGATCTGTATTCTGAGTTGCTTAAAGAATATACATACTGATTTCCACAGTGGTTGCATCAGTCTACACTCCCACCAGCAGTGGAAAAGGAAGGCTTCCTTTTCCCACAGGTCACCTCTAGCATTTTGTACTGATTTTTTCTTTCTTTTTTCTTTCTTTGTTTCTTTCTTTCTTTCTTTGTTTCTCTCTCTTTTCCTTTCTTTCTTTTTTTTGTGATTACCATACTTGCTGAAGTGAGATGGAATCTCAGTGTTCTCTAAATTTGCATCACTCTATAACAATAGATGTTGAACACTTTTTAGCATATTTATTGCAATTTATATATCTTCTGAGAACTGTGTATTTATCTTAGATGCTCATTTTTTGATTGGGTCATTGAATTTGGGACCCGATTATTTTTCAAAACTTTATATGTTCTACATAGAACTCCTTTGTCTGTGGGTTAGGAGGCTATAATATGTTTTCACTCTATGAACTGTCTTTTCACTCTGTTGCAGATGTCTTTTTTTTAAATAATTTTATTGAGTAACAAATAGCAATGAGACAGTTTAAAAATCCGATTAGTAGGAAAGTTTCAGAAATTAATATATTGCATATTGTGGCCTTCTGAGTGGTTATTCATAGTACAAGATGCAGACATGGCTGCACCAGTCTACATGCACGCTAGCAGTGGAGAAGTGTACCTTTTCCCGCACAGCCTCTCCAACATTTGTTGGTTAATTGCTTTATGATAGCCATTCTTTCTGGAGTGAGATGGTATCTCAGTGTTGTTTCAATTTGCATTTCAAGGATGGCTAGTGATGTGGAATGTTTTTAATATATTTATTCACTTCTTTTATTTCATACTCTGAGAAGTGTGTGTTCATGAAGGATACCCATTTCTGGATTCGGTTTTTAAATCTTGGGGCCCTAATGTTTTCTAGTTCTTTATAAATTCTAGAGAGCAGACCTTTGTCTGCATGCTTATTAGTTAAGATTTTTTCCCAATTTGTGGGTTGTCTTTGCATTTTGTTGGTAATTTCTTTTGACATGCAAAACCCTCTCAATAAGAGCAGGTTCCAGTTAATTCTTTCACGTACAACACGTGCAATTTGATTTTTGCTCAAGAAATCTTTGCCTAACCATATGTCTTCAATGGTTTCTCCTACTTTATCTTCCAAGAGATTTAGTGTTTCTGTTTTAGTGTTTAGTTTTTTAATCCATTTTGACATTAGTTTAGTGCATTGTGATAGACCTGGGTCAAGTTTTAGTTTTCAGCACGTAGAGAGCCAGTTTTTCCAGCACCATTTGTTAAAGAGGCTATCTTTCTTCCAGTATGCATGTTTGTTTCCTTTGTTGAAGACAAGGTGGCTGAGAATGTTCATAGAGGCTTCTGAGTCTTCTAATCTATTCCTTTGATTCTCAGATCTATTTTGTTGCCAGTACCATGCTGATTTTATCACAGTAGCTTTGTAGTATAATTTCAAGTCAGGAATTATAATGCCTCCTGCCCTGTCCTTGTTGCCTAAGATTGCCTTTGCTATTCTAGGTCTTTTCTGGTTCCAAATAAATTTTAGGAACGATTTCTTTAGGCCTGTGAGGTATGTTGGTAGTAGTTTGATAGGGACTGCATTAAATCTGTACAGCAATTTTGGAAGAGTGACCATCTTCACAATGTTGGTTCTTCCTATTCAAGAGCAGGGAATATCTTTCCATTTTCTAAAATCCTCTATGATCACTTTTTTCAGAGTACTATAATTTTCCTTGAAAAGATCTTTGACTTTTTTAGTTAGATTAATTCCAAGTATTTCATTTTCCTCGGTGATGTTGTAAAAGGTATTGTTTCTCTAATTTTCCTCTCAGTGTGCTTGTTATCTGTGTAGAGGAATGCTATCGACTTTTGGGTATTGACTTTGTATCTTGCTATGCTACTGAATTTGTGTATCAATTCCAGTAGCTTCTTGGTGGAGTTTTTTGGATCTTCAAAGTAAAGTATCATGTCATCTTCAAATAATGATAGTTTAATGTCTTCTTTACCTATTCTTATTCTTTTTTTTCTCTCTGTTGTCTAATGGCTTTAGCTAATGATTCCAGAACTATATTGAATAGGAATGGTGATAGAGGACATCCTTGTCTTATACTAGATCTGAGAGTAAAAGGTTTCAGTTTTTCCCCATTTAGAATTATGTTAACCTTTGGGTTGTCATAGATGGCTGCTCTCAGATTGTAGTAGAAGCCATCTATTTCAATTTTCTGTAGGACTTTGAACATGAATTAGTGTTGGACTTTGTCAAAAGTCTTTTCTGCATCAATTGAGATGATCATGTGGTTTTCCAATTTGGCTCTATTAATGTAGTTTGTTATGTTGATAGATTTGTGTATATTGTACCATTCTTGCATCCTTGGATGAATTCTACCTGGTCATGATCTATAGTCTTCTGAATGATTTGCTGTATTCTATTTTCTAGAATTTTTGCATCTATGTTCATGAGGGAAATTGGAATATAGTTATCTTTTGTAGTTGCATCTTTCCCTGGTTTTGGTATCTGTATAAGATTTGCCTCCAGGAATGGTTTTGGGAGGATTTCTTCCTTTTCAATTTCATTGAAGAGTTTGAGGAGTATAGGCATTATATCTTCTGGAAATTTCTTGTAGAATTCAGCTGTGAATCTGTCAGGACTTGGAATTTTCTTTGTTGCTTGGTTTTTTATTACATTTGTATTTCTTTGGCTGTTATTGGGTTGTTGGGATTGTTATATCTTCTTGATTCACATTTAATAATTTGTAGCTCTCTAGGAATCTGTTCATTTCTTCTGTCTTCTATTGTGTGAGAGTAAAGATTCTCAAAGTAGCTATTGATAATCTTCTGAATTTCCACTTGGCCCATGGTATTACACCTTTTTCATTCCTTATTGCTTGTATTTGAATTTTTGTTTCCTCTTTTTGATGAGGATATCTAGGGGCTTATCTATTTTATTTCATCATTCAAAAAACCAGCTTTTTGATCATTAATTCTTTGAACTGTTTTCTTCACCTCAATTCAGTTAATTTCTGCTCTAATCATTATGATTTCTTCCCATATTTGGGCTTTGGGTTTGATCTCCTCTTCCTTTTCTAGATGTTAGAGGTGCTTCATTAGGGTGTTTATTTGTTCCTGTTCTGTTTTCCTAATGTGCGAGTTCACAGCTATGAATTTCCCTCTAAGAACTGCTTTTATCACATCCCATACAGTCTGATAAGTTGTGCTTGAATTTTCATTGAATTGTAGATATTGTTGAATTTCTTGTTTAATTTCACATGTGACCCATTGGTTGCTGAGCAGAGTGTTGTTTAATTTCCATATATTTTTGAGGGGTTTCTGATTTCTTTTGTTGTTTATTTCCAGTTTCATTGTACTGTGGTCAGATAGTATGCATGGGATTATTTCTATTTTCGTGCATATACTTAAGCATGAACTATGGACCAGTATGTGGTCTATATTAGAAAATGACCCAAGTGCAGCTGAAAAAAATATGTATTCAGCTGTGTTTTGGGTTGAACACTGTATATGTCCACTAAGTCTATTTGTTCCAAGCTCTGGTTCAGTTCTGCTACTTCTTTGCTAATTTTTTGTCTGTTTGACCTATCTTTTAGGGATAATTGGGTGTTAAGTTCTCCTGTTCTGATTGCGGCATTGGATGTTAGATTTTTTATGTCCATTAGGATTTCTCTTATGTAGTTGCATGCTCCTGTGTTCGGTACTTACATATTTATGAGTGTTACCTCTTCCTCTTGAATTTTTCCCCTAACCAGTATATAGTGGCCTTCTTTATTTCCTTTGACAATTATTGGTTTGAAGTTGAGACGATCTGAGAATAGTATTTCTACCTCTGCTTTTTTCTGAGGTGCTGGGGCATGTAGTATTTTGTTCCATCCTTTGATTTTAGCCTATGAATTTCTTTATGCGTTAAGTGTGTTTCTTGTATACAGCATATTATTGGATTTTTGTTTCCTAATCCACCATGCCTGTCTATTTCTTTTAATTGGTGAATTGAGGCCATTTTCATTGATGGTCATAATTGAGATGCATTGACTTATGATCGACGTGTTATTTATCCACTGTTGTGACTCCTTTTTCTCCTGTGTTTGTTTGCCATATTTAGTGGATTCCTTCTTTCTTGTTCGTGGAGTTCTGATCATTTTGGTGCCTCTATAGAGCATCTTTCAGTAGTCTATGTAGAGTTGGCTGTGTCATCATGAAATTCTTTAGTTGTTCTTTGTCATGGAAGTATTTCACTTCTCCATCAAACTTGAAAGAGAGTTTTGAAGGGTATAGTAGTCTTGGCTGGAATTTCTTTTCATAGAAGACTTTAAGTACTCCGTTCCATGCTCTTCTTGCCTTCTTTTTCCAAATGTGAAGGCTTGTGAAGACAAGTCTGCCATTATTCTGATGGGTTTTCCTGTAAATGTGATCTGTTTCTTTTCTCTAGTGCTTTCAGTATTTTGTTCTTGTGCTGGATTTCTGGGTTCTTGACTATTAAATGTCTTGTGTGTTTTTAATTGAGTTGAAGTTATTTGGAGTTCTGTATGCTTTGATTATCTGAATGCCAGATTGTTTCCTCATATTTGGGAAGTTTTCTGGTGTTACTTCTGTCATATCCTCTTATATCATTTGTATTGACTCCTTCTTTCTCATTGATGCCTATTAGTCTCATGTTGTTTATCTTTGCATCATCTTGAAGGTGATGAATTATTTTTTTCCTGCATCTTAGTTGTTTTTATGTGGGCTTTTCTTACCTTTTCACTAGCTGTGCCAACTTCTTCAAGATCTGAAACTCTGTCTTCACTTTCACTCCAATAGTTTTGCAACCTTGTGATTGAGATTTTAAGTTTCTGAGTAACTATTTGACTCTCCTTCAAGAGATCTGTTTCTTTTCTGTATTGCTCATTCAAGGAATTCATCACTTTTCTAATCTCCCCTATTTTTTTAATCAGTGTCTTCTTTAGAAGCAGTTATTAATTCTTTTACTACAGAGATTATTTCTGATCTGATTTCCTCTATATGTTTTTTTTATTTGATTCTTTACTTCATATGTTATTAATTGAGAGATTCCTTTTTTTTCGGAGGTTATTTTTGATCTGAGTTGCTCTATATCTTTCTGCAGTTGTTTCTTCACTTCAGACACTATTGTTTCATTGATTTAAGTTGTGTGATTCCAAATTTGTTCTGTGTTCCTGTCCTCTGCACTTCTTCTGGGTGGGCTTAGGTCCTGAGATTGCATTTTACTCCTTCTCTTTGTCATTTTTTATAGCACTGTCCTCTGACTTTTGATGTAGAGCTTTGGTGTGGTTATAACCTTAGAAATTCCTGAAATTTGGGTACAGATCTACCAGTTTTGAATTCATCCAGTTGTGCCTGACTTAGGTTTGACTGGTGTGCTCAGCTCCTTCTTGCTGCAGTCCTCAGGAGTGAACCTGTTGTGCTCCTCTGGTACAATTTTTTTCTCCTGGATTAGTTGTGTGGTTCTGGCAGCTAGTCCCTCTGCAGGAACTTCAGCTGCAGACTTTCACCCCGGGCCTGTATGCCTGGCCTGGGCTTAGTTCTGAGGGATCCAGGAGGTGCAGGGGAGCACGGAAGTTCTCCCACACACCTGCAGAGCCTTGCCTTTGACTGGGTCTAGAGGGGTCCAGAGAGTGCGATGGAAGTTCTCACTCTTGCAACGGGCTTTTGCTGGCTCTGGAGGGGTAGAGTGGTCCCAAGAGCCTGGTGGAAGGTTTCACTCATGTGGTGGACCTGGGCTTGATTGGGAGCGGTCCATTGAGTGCAGGAGAGCACAGGAGCTCTCCCACACACTTGCTGGGCCTGGGCTTGGCCTGGTTCTGGTGGGGTCCCAGGAGCGCGGCAGAAGTTCTCACTCACGTGGTGGGCTTGGGCTGGTTCCGGAGAGTTGATGAGTCCCCCATATTTCTTCTTTTATATCTTTCATCATCCTAGCTCTTTCTCTCATTGGTTACACTTATTCCTCAAAATTATATTCGTTCTATTTCTATTACAAATATTTTTCTTAATTTCACTTCATATTTTTCATTCTTTGTGTATAAAGTACAGCAGGCTTGTGTATGTGTGTTTCTGCTACTTTGCATATTATATCTATCATCTTTTACTATAGATCTTAAGGGTTTTCTAAACCTAATACAATACTCCCAGAAAAGGCAGTAATTTCAACTCTTCATTTCTAATTTGAATGCATTTTATTTCTTTTCCAATTACTCTAGATAGAAGTTCCATTACTACGTTAACTAGAATGGCAACAGTGGGCCTCTTTTCTTGTTCCTGATCATACTGGAATGCTTTCAATTTTTGATGAGTTGGTTCAATGTTCATTATAGGGTTTTGTATGTGGATTGTATTATACTAAGGCAATTTCCTTCTATTCCCGGTTCATCAAAACCTTTTATGATGCAAGGTTGGTAGGGCATGACCATTTAAGATCTTTGGAGAGGACCCTAGGTGCCCTGCATGACTGGCAATCTCTGACCTTTAGCCCGCAGCACATAGGTGTAGAGTTTGTGCTGGTGCCAGTTCAACCTTTTAAGAACTAAGGAGGACCCTAAGCAGCCTGCCAGGACTCTGCAGATCTGCAATCTATGGGCCTAATGTGGGCAGTCTTGGAGCTTTTCTGGAGCCTACTTGACCCATTTAAGAACTTAAGAGGACTCTGGGTGGCCTGTGGGACTCTGGAAATCTGCTCAGCTTGGCTCCTAGTACACAGGAGTGTAGCTTGTGCTGGCACTGTTCCAACATTTTAAGAACTTAGGAGGATTCTAGGCAGCCCAAGGGATCTTGGTGAATCCAGCCAACATCCACCACCTGCATTGAAGCTTTGTTGAGTATCAGCCAGTCACCCCCACTAGTAGTGAGCACCTTAGTGAGTGCTACCCTTCTCCCACTGTAGCGTAAAACTTACTGATACATGTCTCACCACTCTCCCACCACTGCTAAATCTGGGTGATTACTGGAAGCTTTAAAAATGCCAAAACACAAGAGCAAAAGGTGATCTCAGTCTTCCACCCTACCCAGAAGAAATCCTGAACATGAAGACATGCAAGAACTTGGAAGTCACACACCTGAAATTTCATAAATGATAGTAACTGAAGTAAAGAAACGGGTTCATCAGGCTACAGAAGAAATAAGATCAGAAATAATGTCTCACAGGGCCAGTGAGATAGATCAGCAGATTAAGCACCTGCTTAGTTAAGTGCAGGGACAAGGATTCAGTCCCTGGCACCACATTCCCCACCAGCCCCACCCTGGGTGCTCTGAGCTGGCCATCGAGACTAGAAGTGGTAGCACGCACCTTTATTTCTGGCGCTGGGGAAGCTGAAAGCAGGAGGTTCACTATGAGTCTGAGCTGCATAGTGAGACCCTGTAAAAAAGAAAAAGAAAAAGAAAAAGAAAAAAGAAAAGAAAGGAAGGAAGGAAGGAAGGAAGGAAGGAAGGAAGGAAGGAAGGAGAAAAAAGAAAGAAAAAAAGAAAGAGAGAGAGAGAGAGAGAGAGAAAGGAAGAAAGAAAGAGAAAGAAAGAAAGAAAGGAAGAAAGAAAGAGAAAGAAAGAAAGAAAAAGAAAGAAAGAAAGAAAGAAAGAAAGAAAGAAAGAAAGAAAGAAAGAAAGAAAGAGTCGTTTATCTGTCTATGGACCACTGACACAGATGCATAAGATAAAACACAGAAGCACACATTGAACCTCCAAGCAGAAGAGAGATGCCCACCTCAAACAGCTAGCCTGACCAGGCTTTTTGGGCTTCTATCTCCTAACTTTTCTCATAGTTATTTGACCTGTCTAGGGTTGAGAGACTGCACATGAGAATACTTTTCCAACTGTACCACAGGCCTTAATTTTTTAGAAATTCAAGAAGGACTGGTGCTAGGTCTTCTTTAAATGCTTGATAGAACTTGCTAGTGAAACTACCAGTCTGGAAATTTTATTTATCACATTTTTTTTCCACTTCTGGAGACTGAATCCAGGAATTTAACAATGAGCTAATCTCTAAACAATTTTACTTTTAATTTTGAGTCAAAGTCTTGCAAAGACACTGTTGTGCTGGATGAATTGAATTTGCAAACTTTCCAATTTAGTCTTCAAAAAAACTGAAAATATAGGCACTTGTTACCACATTGGCTATGTAATATTTTTGATTGCTGATTCAAAAATCTTCTTACTAGTTATAGTTGTTATAACTTTCTCTTTCTTCACTGTTGAATCCTGGCAAGTTTGTGTGACTAACATCTTGTCCATTCTAAGTTATCATGTTTATTGTTACACAAGTGTTCATTGTACTGTCTTGTAATTCCTCTATTTCTGTAATATAAGTAATAAGAAATTTTGTTGTTGCTTTTGATAACTTGAAACTTCTCTAGTTTTTACTTTATTTAGTCATTTTAATTGATCTTCTCAAAGTTAAACTTTAAAATTTTGTACTTTATATTCTGTGTTTAATTTAGCTCTGTTCTATCTTTATTTTTTTTCTTCTTCTACCTTTAGTTGAGTTTGCTTTTCTTTTTTGTTTCTTAACTTGTATGATTAGGATATTGTTAGTTTAAGATCTTTTTTTCATTATAGTACATTTGTAGCTATCAATAGCATTGCTTTTACTGTTCCATAAATTTTAGTGTTTTATATTTTCATTTTCGTTCATCTATAAACCTTTTTTAATTTTCCTAGTGATTTCTTCTTTGAACCATTATTTAGGAATATGTCATTCAATTTTCACAGGTTTGTGAATGTTTCAGTTTTTCTAATGTTACTTAGTTTTACCTTCATACCAATATTGTCTGAGAGCATACTTTATATAACTTTTAATTTTATTTAATCTTAATTTGTGCTCATATTTTTGGGGGGTCCTGGGGACTGAACTCAGGACCTTGAGCTTACCAAGCAAGTGCTTATTCTATTGAGTTATCTCCCCAGCCCTGTGCCCATATTTATAGTATACACTGGAAAATATATGCTAGAAAAAATTTCATTCTGTTGTTGAGTAAGAACATTCATTTCGTAGCACTTGTGTGCTTCTGCTTATTCCATTCTTTCTTGAGAATTTGATGTTGAAGTCTAATATTGTTAGAGGACTTATTTCTCCCTCTAATTAGTCAAATCTGCTTCATGAATTCTATGGACTGTTATCAAATGTACAGATGCTTGCCATTATCATACTTTCTTATTGTGTTGAAACTATTACTTAATATATTTTTTCTATTTCATTATTTTTCACATTTAAAGTATAGCCACACATGCTTTCTTTTGGTTACTATTTACCATCCTTTTCTATCACTCAACCTATTTGCATCTTTCATTCTAAAATTAATCTCCTATAGGTTCTACATGGTGGAAATACATTTTTAAATGCATTCAGGTAGTCTCTATTCATTGGTTAAAAGTTTAAGCCATTTACATTAAAGTAATTACTGACAAAGAGTTTTTAAAAAAGAGAGAGCTTTGTCATTTTTCTGTTTTTTGTATTTTCTAGCTTTGTCTCTCATTTCTTGCATTGCTATTTTTTTGTGTTTAAATGATTTTTTGCTTTGCAACACTTAAATTATTTTTAAATTTTCTTTTTGTGTATATTTCTTAGCTGTTTGCTTTGTGGTTACCATAAGTATTTAATTTAATACCCAAGATTATCTCACTATAATTTGAATTTATTTTTATTTATTTATTTATCTTTATTCTTTTTTATTTTATTGTACTTTTTAATTAAATTTATTGACAAACAATTAGCAATGAGACAGCTTCAAAACAGGTTAGTACGACAGTTACAATAATTAATACATTGCATATTGTTGTCTTTGTAGTAGTTACTCCTAGTACAAGATGCAGAGATGATATCCTGTCCAAGCACTATTAGTACAAATCTTTCTTCTCATTGAATTAAGAGAAAGTAGCTGTATATCTATCCTAACTATTTTGTATACACAGATACAAAATGGTCCTTCATTTGTATCCCCCTTTTTTGTTTAGTTTTGTCAGAGATGGGTATTCCATTGCCATTTAAATATTGTAGGTACATGAATTCAGCAAAATAATCCAATAGGGTCCAGTAGTCCATAATAGTATTGAGTTATACTGGCAATGTCAGAATTGTTGACTTGAGCCCTTTACAGCTCAGTATATTAATATGGCTTTACTTCTTTTTTGTGGTATCAGGGATTGAACTCAGGACCCTGCACTTGCCAGGCAAGCACTTATTCTACTGAGCTATCTCCCTGGGTCCCTGGCTTTACCTTTTATACCTCGAAACGTTAAGACCAAGATAAAGCAAGAGTTATATAACAAGAAATGTAACTTTTATATCTGACAAGGTCAAATCCCCTCAGGATTTACCCTGAAACCCTGTACAGCAGTTTGTAGATGATTTTTCAGTGTCAGCCATGTGGCTGAGTCATGACCATTGCTTGACCAATTTGCTCTCTGTGAAACGCTAAGAGAATGTTTTCTCTCTAGGTTACTCTCCTTAGGCGCATTATACATCATTGCTCACTTTCCTCTGTGGCTCCATAATCTCCTTATTTCATTTATTTAATCTTTATAACATAGAAAAATTCTACTCCTTTAAAAACTCCATTCTAACTCTTTTTTGTTGTGAAGAACACAAAACCACATCTTCATACATTGTGTGTCCAAAACATAAACTAAAAACTTTTTGATTATCTATTCAGTTAAGTTGTACAGAAAATACAAATGAGTTCCACATCATTGTTCCATATCAACATTTATAATTGCCCATATATTTGCTTTTAATGAGATTTTTATTTCCTCATAAGATTGAAATTACTAAGTAGCATCCTTTAAATTTCAACCTGCAGAATTCCTTTCAGTGTTTCTTGCAGGCAGATCTAGTGGTAACAAACTTTCACAGTGTTTGTTGATGTGTGTATGTCTCCATTTCCAGATAGCCAAAGACAGTTTTGCCAGATATAGGATTCTTGTCTAACAGTGACTTCTTTTAAACATTTCAAATATGGCAACTGAATTCTTGCCTCCCACATTTCTGAAGCAAAGTATTTTTGTAGTCTTATTGAATAGTCCTCCTCTGTGTTGACCTATTTCTCTCTACTCTCAATGTTCTTTTTCCTGTTTTGTCTTTTGACAATTAATTACTATGGTTCTCCTTGAGTTCATCCTGTTGGAGTTGCTGGGGCTCTTTGGATATTTATTTTCAAATCTTTCTTCAGATTTGGGGAACTTTCAGCTGCCATGTTTTTCTTTTCCTTTTTTTTTTATATTTTAAAGAGAATTAAAAATAGCAAAAAAAATTAGAGATGTTACACAACTTCATGAAACAAAATTACAGGAATTGAACAATGGTTGTTATATTGCACTATTCTAACTATTTTGTATATACAGATACAAAATGGTCCTTCATTTATATCCCCCTTTTTTGTTTAGCTTTGTCAGAGATGGGTATTCCATTGCCATTTAAATTTTATAGGTATGTGAATATATAGTTATATTGCAATACTGTTATATTGCTAATTTGTTGTTTAGATTATCATATATAAGCATGCAAAATTTATTACAAAGTTAAAAAGAAGACTGAAAAAGGAAAAATATTAAGAATTATTTGTCCCTTACAATAGACCAGCAGAAATTAGCAGTACAAGTATCCAAGCTATCCTGTGTATGTATATTTACTCTCCCTTCTCTCTTTGTTTCTTTCTCCTTTCCCTTATACCAGTTGTTCCTTCCTTTTGAACAGTTTCTTTCCCTTTCACAGTATCTATGGAACCTTTTTGATTATTCACTTTTTCAGATTCAGCTACTACATTTTTCAATATTCTATCTGTCCCTTTATTTCTGTTTGCTCCTTGAACTGCACAATGTATATGTTGCTTTGCCCAGTGTGTGCTTCACATTTTTATAGCTTTTTCTTTCTGTTTATCAAACCCAAGTTTCACTTTCTGCATCTAAGGTTCTCAGAGCTGCCTATGAATACCTGTATTAGTTTTATCCCTGGATTAATTAATTGGTTCATATCTCTGTATTGATAATTCATTTTGTCTGTAGATCATTTTATTTACTGCTCTTAGCCCTTTGAGAAAATTTAAGATGTAATTATTTTCAATTATTTTCACTTTTTATCTTTTCTTTTCTCTTTTTCAAGACCCAACCACTGGAACTCTTTGCTCTTGTTTACATTTTGTTACTTTTATAACACCATCCTTGAAGGCAATTTTTTTCTAAACATATTGAACACCAGTTCAGCTTTCATCATTGATGCCTGAGACAATCAACTTCTGAAGAGAAAAAGGTGGCAATGGCTCATGCTGTCAGAGGTCCCTGTCCACAACTGGATGTTCCTGTTACTTTGGAACTGCCACAACAGCAGGAAAGCGAGGCAGGACAAAAACACTCATTTTGTGTCCAGGAAACAAACTGAGAGGAAAGAAACAGACCAGGACCCAGCTTTCCCTCACAAAGGCATGAAGACCTCCCACTGATGCAGACTCTTAAGGTTCCAGCACCTCACAATAGTGTCAAAGTAGAGACCAAGCCTTAAGCACACAGGCCTTTAGGAAACATTCTAGATCTAAATTATGTCAAGTGCTTTCCTTGTCCATCATCCATAACTGGAGCCAATCTTAGGAAGACAATGCTTCTCCCTTTCTCACCAGCTCTATCTCTACACTATTTAGTAGTTGGTGCATCCTAAGAGATCCACTAATAATTGCTGTACAATCAAATAAGCAAATTTTGTTCCTTTCTAATATTACATTCCACCCTCTCCAAATATGCTATTAATTTATCTACTAGGAAAATAATTATCACTCAGTTCCATTGTTTAGCATCAGGTTTTTGTGATCCTAATATAGAAGTAGGCTGACCTTGAGGGACAAGGAAGAAAAAGACCAAAATATGTGCAGTCAACTGACTAAACATAGTGCTTCGCTTTCCCCAAATATTTCAGATTATTTGTTTCTCCTTCCCATCATCTCTTCGGTGAAACCAAATGATGTTCAATTTGTCTTATACTCATAAGTACCCAGTAGAGTTCTCTAGAGAAACACGATAGGGAAATCTCTCTCTCTCTCTCTCTCTCTCTCTCTCTCTCTCTCTCTCTCTCTCTTTCTCTCTCTCTCTGTCCCTCCCTCTCTCCCTCCTTCTCTTCTCATTTTGAGAGTTAAGTAGATAATGTCAATGAACTGTCATATCATTTTGTTCCAAGGTTACAATATCAAGTAAGTTTCCAACAAAAAGGACAAAAATGTATGAAGAATCTAGGAGGCAGCAGTAGCAAGCTTGCCATGTGGAATGCTTGCTATGTGTCCTTTGTTCTCAAGAGAGATGATGCATAGAGTTGAACATCCTCCAGCCAGCTTTTACAGCGACACTCAATTCTTCAGCCTGCAGTCTGTGACCTTACCTCTGCATCATGCTGTTGTGTTTCTGATACTATTTGTTTCCTAAGTTAATTGCAATGTATTTTTGCTTTTTTCCTTTTCTGAGGTTTGGTCTATGGGGTTTGAGCATCAGCAGGAATCATAGTCAAGATTTCTGCTTTTAAATGAATTACACAAGAGAGGTGTCAGACCATCCACTCCTATGTATGTTCACTCTTCTATGCAGAGCAGACCCTGAAGTTACTCAACCACAGTAAGACATGTGTCTTTTCAATAAAATATATCTTCAGGTCCCACCTACCTCGGGGGCATCTTCTGTTGTCACCTTTCCTCTCCTTGGTAACTTCTTAAAGTTTCATTTTTCAGGTATGGGGAATAGAAATCAATGTAATAGGGTGTGAGTTTAAAAATATCACAGAATTTATTAATCTGAATGGAAGGGGATTATCCCCCCAAGTAATGTCCCTTTACAGAAACATTTCATATTTCTCCTTTCAAATTAGTTTCAAAACACATGAGATTTAAAAAATAGATTCGGGAGGATAAAGTCAGGATTAAACATAAAATGACAACATAAAAAACCTCATGACATTTTTAAATGCACAATTTGTATCATTTGAAAGCAAATATACAATGTGAAAGACAACCAAAGGCCATATTACCCCTGGGTCATACTTATTTTGGTCAAAACAAAAATGTACCTACAAAATAATGAAAACGTATTCTTTCACAATGTACTTTAGAAACATAATACTAAAGGGAAAGTACCTATAAATTATATAAGAAAGCTCAGTATGGTGTGAAGCTTTCTATCTTAACTACTTAGAAGAAAAACGTGTGTGTGTGTGTGTGTGTGTGTGTGTGTGTGTGTAATAACCCTGAATCAAGACTTTGTAATTACCCCTGCATCTAGTTCTCTCTGTCTACATACTAATTTATCATTATATTTGCTAGTGGCTTGGTAGAAGGTTTAGTTTATTTACTGTGCATCTTGTAATTTCACATCAAAGGCCTGAAGCTTAGGTAGACATAGTTCATAAGTTGTTTTGAAGATTAAGGCAGATAATAAATGTTAAAATTTTTATAAAATTATAAAACAGTATATAAAGCCTAGTTTTTATTTTTTTCTGTTTTTATTGTATTTTTTTATATTTACATGCTTGCATCTGGTAAAATAAACAATATGAAGACAGCAATATGCAATATAACCACTGTTAAATTCCCATCATTTTTAGTGAAATTCCATATCATTTCTAATATTTTTGGGTTTTGTGGGAGTCTTTACTATTTTTTAATTCTCTTAAAAAAAAAAGACTGCATGAGCTAGAAGTTCTTGAATGGGGTAGGGCAAGAGATGTGTGCTTTTATGACTGATAGACAACAGTCAGCCACTCTCCCTTCAGGTCTGAAAGTCCTTTCCATTCTCTGTATAAGACTGCACCAGGATGATGGCCTTGGCCCCAGCTCTTGGCACACAGAGAATGTGTTTTCATTTGTGTGTGTGCATGCATAAATGTTTGTGCTCATATGTACATATGCATGCATATATTTTATTTTTGGACAGTCAAAAAATGCCACCAGCTATAATAATCTTAATAAAAATCCCCGATGTGCCATTAAAAAACTAAAGCCTAGTTTTTAATACTACTATTATTTTCCATCTTCCACATAGATCCCAGGATAAAATGAAGTCTGCATATTCAATTTGTTTACTGACATGGCAACTGTTTGATTAGGACTGTTTTTAAGTTTCTTGAATTAAGCAATGATTCTCTTATTGACAATTAACTTGTGTATCACTTCAGAGGGAAGAAAAATTTATTATGTTAAAAAGAACTCAACATTCAGTCTTCCCTTATTTACTCTAACTCATCATGCTGCATTCCATTCTATTTTAACATAAACATGCCACTTTTCCAAAAGAAAAAAAAAGTCACTTTAAGAAAATACACACACATCAAAGTGTGAACCTGCAACAAGAAATGAGTTAAAGATGAAATTATTTTGTTATATAAAACAGATACTTTGATGTGAAGAAAGTTTTCCTAATGACTGGCAACTATGGATAACAATGATCTGACAGTGTCTCTCCCACCTGTGATGAAATCTTCATATTCTCAGGGCTAAATTCTTTTTTCATGACATCTGCATTTTCCAGGGAGCTAGAGTGCCTGCAACCAGAGCTGTAAGCCTGGATCAAGGGGAGATTTTTTGTCATCTTTATTTCCTATAATTGATAAATTAAAGAATATATATATATATATATATAGTCTCAAAATTTAAAACACTAATTTTTAAAATAGCATCAAAATATGACCAAATACAGCATGATTCTGAGATCATGGGGAATTATTTTTTCTAAACTTTCTGCATACACCAGTATTATCTTGGTAATAAGAAATTATAGTAAAAAGAAGGCATGAATATCAAACCTCCTTTCTATGTCAAATAACAAGGATTTCTGTCATTTCCCATGAGCTTAGTGTTTTCCATCAGAATTCTACTTTCCTTTCTTTTCCTTTGTGTTCAGGAATGAGAAGTTTTCTAATTTGTGTGATATTTTTATACTCCTCCCTTCTTCTACCAGGCAGACCTCACACAGAATACCCAGGAAAGGAAAAGAAACGCAAATACATTTTTCTACTTATTTTACTAATCTTGAAATTCTTTTAGTGTCTCTGGTCATAGAATGTAAGCCTGTAACTTGCAAATTCTACTACCCGGATTCCAACTTATGTCCAGTTTCCAAAAGTATATGTTTACAGACTAATTAATTCTGATAGTAGCTAATTACATTTTGAAATGAGAATTATAAAAAGGAAAAAAGTCCTGTGAGATGTCCTTTATTTTTTTTCTGCTCAACATTTAATATCAAAATAGAGTGAGAATGCCTTACTTTACTAGAGACTCCAATTTTATATATACCCCTATTCATTTTTGTCTCATCTCCTTTTAGTTATAATATTTTTGGGTTTTTTCTACATTTTAAAATTTTTTCTACTTCCTTTGCTTTTCATTAAATTCATTTCTACCCAAAAGTATCTTCTTTGAACTTAGTTTCATTCTGCTTTACTCTCAATACAATTTTGACCCAGCACGGCACTTTTGTTTCCAAGCTTGTATTGTTCCATATTTGTGCTACCCCTTGTGGCTCTCTTACCATCAGTCCCTAGTGTCTGAATAATTAGCCACTGATACCAGGATCTACTAAGCCACATTTCATGTAGCCACTCAATTATGTATTTTATGCAATTCTTTTAATAAGAATTTATAATTGGATCCTAAATATTAATTATTTAGATTTTTCAAAAGTTGGATTTGAATTTTTTTGGATTTCAATTTTAAGGTGGATTGACTATGTAGCACTCTTTGCCAAAATTCTTCTAGGTCTGTGTACCAGCCAGGGTTCAACTAGACAAGCAGAATTAGAAAAACACACAATCTTATGTATCTTATGGCTTCTCTTTCATGAGAAACAAATATATATCTATTTATATATACCTATAGATATATTCTATTATATATGTTCTATATTTCTATATACATTTTATTGATTATTCATATATATATATATATATATAGAGAGAGAGAGAGAGAGAGAGAGAGAGAGACAGAGGATGAGGAAGTAGAGAGATCTTTTTCAAATGGATAGAGACACAACAGTTGGAGTGAAGGAGAACAGAGAATAGGGAAATAGCATGAAAAACAAGGAAACAGAGGGGAACTGATGAAAACAGAGCTTTTGCAAATGGGAAGGGGAGCTAAGAATTGAGACATTCAGGGAGGGAGAGGATTGAAAACAGAATGAAATGTAAATAAATAAAAAAGTCAGTAAGAGAAAAAAATCTTAAAATATTGTGTGTGCACCAACTCCCCATAACTCTGACCATTACACACTGCAAACATGTGCTAAGAAAAAACATAAATTAATTGGGTAGATTTATCATGAAGATTTATCACATTCGCAACAATATGGAGACTGGCTAAGCACGGTCTAAAATCTCGAGGTAGACCATCAGCCCAGGAGGATTGTGAGTGGGTGAAAAACCACCAGCGGAAGTTAGGAATCCACAGAGAAGTGATTTTAAAAAGTAATTTACCAGCAGGCAGAAATCCCATGAAGGATGAGCTGGAGTCAAGACCAGGGCCAGAAAAATCTCTCTTTCAAAAAGGCTATCTTAATTACTTTTTCATTGCTGACACAAAATACCTGACATCCATGAAGGAAGAAAGATTTAAAAGAAGAAAGGTTTCTTTTAGCTCACAGTTTGTGGAGATTTCAGTCTGCATTAGTCTGGATTTTGAGGAACAGATATAATCCAAGGAACAGATACAACACAAGATGTACAAATGTACAAGAAATTACAAGATTGGTTTACGATGATCAGCTGCAGTGTCTGATGAGGAAGCGTGCAGAGGGCATCTGCACAACTGAGACTGAAGGATTCAGTCCCAAGGTCTGAGGCTCACTGCAGTGTCATGCAAGTCTCTATCAGTCGGCCAATGAATCTGTTACAGAAGGCTGAAGAATATGCAATGGAAGCTGAAGAGTCTGCTACAGAAAGTTGCAGGACCCAAGCCAGAGGCTGAAGAGTCTGTGGTGGAAGCCAGGAGATGAAGTCTGAGCAGACTGCAAGACTGAAGTTCCTCTGAGGAAGTGGAATGCTGAATCCCTCCTAAGCTCCTTGCTATGCCCTTTTGGTGCTGAGTCACTCTGGGGCAGGCCCTCCCCACCCTGGCCGCCACTTTCCAGAGTGTAGAACCACCAATCCAATCCAACCAAGTTGACACAATGTATCGACCATGACACTGTACAAGGTGGACACCTATACTAAGCCAATCAAAGGACTAATTCAGCCATCGCATGCCCATAATCCAGTTTCACAGACCCGTAATCCAGCCTTCTCCCCAGAGGTGCATTTACAAATACATGATGCTTTGGGAAGGCAGCTACCTATAAGCCATCGCAAAAGGCTTCGCTTTATTTCAACACTGAGGACTGGTAGTGAGCATTATTATCATAAGAAAATGAAAATTAGAAAACAGTTGTGGCATATGTGGCCAGTAGCTCTCATGAGAGGAACATAGAATGAAGAGAAAAGGTGGTCATGTCTACTCTTTTGATTAAGGTCATGTTATTAGGGTTTTTGATTGTACCTAGAATATCCTTCACAGAAACAAATGAGGGTTGACCTGATGCAGTTTTTTAGATAAAAAATAATTTATATCTAACAACAAGAGCTCATAAGAGTAATGACAAATAAGATCAGTTGTTGATTATAATTACAGTTATTCAATAAGCCTTTACTCTGACTCATACATTGTTTTGAACATTTAAAACACAGTAACATAATTTTCAGTCTTATGATACAAGATATCACTTTCTCCATTTTTATTAAAGTGACGTTGAAGGATTTAGAGTAACTTACTTAAGGTTACACAGTTTAATCTAAATTACAGAGCCTGCTTTTTGCGCTGAAGGAATCTAGCTCCAGAAACCATGAACATTATGACCATGTTTTTAAGTGTCAAAAGCTGCTAAATTTTTAAACATTGCCAAAACATGTAAATGTCCTAATTTAACTCTAATCTTGAGATTGTAATACTTCTTCCGTTTATTTCTTTTATAGTAAGACACTGTTATGATAAGAGCTCATATTTCCATTTCTACAAAACTGGTTTTTTTGTTTTGTTTTTGTGTGGGTATGGTGAGCTCAGTTAGTAAAATGCTCCCTCAAAGATGAGGCCAGGCCTGCAACACCTCCAGCCTTCAAGGGCACACACACTCATATACCCCCTAAAGTTCCCTGCAGTGTGGAGAAAACTTTCTGTTGTGCACAGTCCGTTCCAAGTGAGGCAGATTCTAACATGCCATGAGGGGTGAAGGAGGCATCAATAAATGGAAGGATTTTAGTGAAATCATTTACTGTAAGTGTGACAGACTTAGATGGGGACTGTGACAGTGTAAAGTACTCTGAAAAATCACTGGCTCCCGCTGTTTTATCTCACTCACACCATAGTTGTTCCTGAAAATGAAAGAACTTGGTAAGGCCAAGGATTTCCTTCTAGAAGGCTACTGGCTATTAAGGGATTGAAAAATGGGGGTGTCATTAGGCAGAGAATTAAAGGAGGGGGAGCCATTCAATCACTCTATATCATATCACCAGGACATACAAATGTAACTCTAACCCTTTGCATATCAATTAGCAGCCTACCAGTCTATTTTTCTATACTTTTTCCATAGGAATATTCACAGCTGATGTCTGAGTTCTTAGACAGTAAAATGCTTGCCATAAAACAGGGGCTGCTAGGGGCTTCAATGGAAAAATGGAAATTAGTGTCAAAATGATGTCATGGCTTCAAAACATTGTTGGTACAAGTGCCTGACAGGCATCCTTGACACAATCTATAATGACACAGTAAGAAAGCAAAAATAATGTGACAATGACTTTCCATAGGACTTATGAAGAATGACTGGGTGGGTGATGCACCCCACACACTGATCCCCAGCAGAAGATGCATTTCCTCTCTCGGCATCAATATTTATGGGATTTATTGATTATTGTGTCGTGTTTAAAATATGTGCTTAACAGTATATTTAGGGTCAATTTGAGTAACAGGGACACGTAGGAGAGAGCAAGCAGGACAAAAGAGTCATTGTGGCATTCTTCATCAGTTCCTACTAGCTCAAGCAAAACGCCTAGTTGTAAAGAAATAAATCAGCACACATTCGAAACAGCTCTCAGAGAAAATACCAGACCAAAAAGATTCTGTGAATATTTAATGAATATTTTAAAAAAACAGTAATACTAATCTCATATAAATGCTTCCAAAAAATTCTTTAAGAAAATTATTAGTATACTAGCTGAGAATATTCTGGCTTCTTGCTAATTTATTCACTGTGTGAACCACAAAGCCAGCTCTATATCTTAGAGCTAGATAATGTTAGACCTGGCACCCGCTCTTCCAGCAAGCAGGGCAAAGTCACATTAAATCATTTGGAACTGCATTTGGCTGTGAGTATTAGGTCACGTACCAAGAGGTCTTGAAATAGTTTTAGTGTGGCATAAAGACCACGCACACTACAGTGTGTCCGGGGTGTTTCCAACACTCCCACAGTCAGTGTGTGGCTTTTGACCCTGGCAACAAATATGGCTGCCGCACTTCTAGATGTCATGTCTGTGTTCCAGGAAGGAAGAAGGAATAGGGGAAGAGGTGGAAATCACACATGACTACCCATTGGCGGGTCTCAGTCACATGGCTGCCTCGAGTTGTGAGTGACACTTCTTTTATTTCCTCAGAACAGAGATAGCAAGACAGAGGAGACTGAAAGTGAAAGTTCAGGCAACCTCCCCTATCAACGTCTGTCATCCTATCTGTGATAGACTGAATTATGCCCCTTCCCAAAGTCCTATGTTGAGGCTTTAGCGCCTCATAGGACTGTACTGATGACAGGACACTTACACTGATAATGGAGTAAGACCCAAAGGGGTCACAAGAATGGACGAATGGACAGTGTGGTTAGATAGAATAGATAAGAAGGAGAAAAGGAAAAAGAGGAGGAGAAAAAGGAGGAGGAGAAAAAGAAGAATATCAACAATTTTTTTTTCTTTTTCAATTTATTTGATACAGGGTCTTGCTACACAATTCAGACTCGTAGTGATCTTTCCCTCTCAACCTCCCCAGCACTTGGATTACAGGCATGTGCCACTGTGCGTGGTTTCAGGACCAGCACTGTGAGCCTAGGTTTCTGGGGCCAGCACAGCATGTGGTACTGGGGATCCAGCTCAGATCCTTGAATTGGGATCAAAGAACAATTTGTAATAATCTTTTTACAGCAATGAAGAAATGAGCTCATCCCTTGTAAAAATGCACAAAAAAAGATTAATTTCTGTAATCAAGAAAGCAAGAACTCTTGCAAGAAAATGAAGTCTGTTGAAACTTGGTCTTGATCTTAGGCTTCTTGGCCTCTAGAATTTCCAAGCCTCTGTATCTGCTCTTTAGTCAATCCAATCCTCTGTATTAGTTATAGCAGTTCAATATGATTGATACAATACTGTACTCAGAACGGGGCCCTCACTTACTCATTCAATAAGAATTTAGAAAGCACCACAGTGCTGCGGTCACCGAAGACACATGCAGGGGATTAAAATGAACATGACACAAGTCTCTCTAGTCGCTGGTAGCAAGACATAATCAACAATAACTGCTGCAAGATAGTTGTTTTCATAGGTAACTATAGATCTGTACTGGAATACAGAGGGACATAAGCTGAGGCTTCACCTATCAGCCCAGCGACTTGCCTTCAAGGAGGGGTGTTAAAAGGGATTGACCTCCAAACAGCAGGCGAGTTACTTAGTGTTTCTAAGCTTCATCTGTGGAAACAGGGCTAAAATATCAAATCAACTGCATATAGTTGTTGAATCAATTTAGTGAAATAAGCCACGTTAATGCACTAATGAGATATGCCATGCTGCCTGACATTTTGTAAGATTAAAAAAATTATAATCACATCAACTAAATCAGGGATCAGTGGTCTTTTTCTGTAAAGGGCCTGGTAGTAAATATTCTAGGCTTTGCATGCAGGTTATAGCGTCTCTGTCACAACTAATCAATTCTCCCATTGTGGTGTGAAATCAGCCATAGACAACACATAAATGAATTAGCATGCTGTGTTCCAACAACGCTTTATTTACAAAGACAAGTGATAGGCCAGATTTGGATCACATTACTGCAGATACATAATTACAAACAATTTTACATAGTATTTTGAGCGATTATTTTATATTTGCCTTAGAAATATGTCCTTCTTGTAGAGTTAAGAAAAGCATAGGCCACGAGTATTTTGGTATCCACAAGGACCACACCTATGGAATCTTGATCCCTCAAATGCTTTCCCATCTAGATTTATGTCTCACCACAAATGAGGGCTGAACAGTGCCCCACTACATTAAGGGACTGACTTTCTGACAGTTAATTTTTGTTTGCTTCAAATCATAAAATAAAATTTAGTTCCTGCCTCAAAGTTTTAAGAACCAGAAGAGTCAGACAGGGCAGAAGATTTTCAAAAGCATAATTTTCAGTTAAGTTTATTTGAACTGAGTTTTTTCACTGAGTGCCAAGCTCTCTATGAGGCACTAGGGAAACCGAGAGTGAGATGTAATCCCTGCCCTCCCAGAATTCTAGCCCTTGGTGTGTTCAGAGGGCTGCGGTGATTGCTCTCCAGCAGTAAAACAAACGTGTTGTCTGCTTTCGAAAGAAATCATTGGAACTTTCCTCAAGAGCACCTGGATTAAAGCAGCTACAATTTCACTACCCTCTTTCATGACAAAGGTTGAAGGAGGCTTTTAGTGGCGGGCTATAATTTCATCATAATTCAAATGTTGCCTTTTCAATTTCAATCTCATAACTCCATAGTCTTTTTACTTCAATTAGCAAAATAAATCACTGGCAAGCAGCACTGAGGCAACTGGAAATTTCCGACTTGTACAATCTATCTCTTTTTCCAGAGGGATCCTTGACATTCTCTGCTCCCAAGTTTTAAGCTTCTCTCCTTCCCCACATTGCCAAAGTTGGATTTGTTTTGAAAGACAAAAGAATTGTGGACAGCGTAAAATTGCGGGGAGAGACCTTGAGTCAGAATATTATTACCTTGGGAGACAAGTAGCCCAGGGATTTGCCTTGCTTCCTTTTATATAGAAATAAAACACCAGCGCTAAGCTCGTGTTTGCGAGCAGCCAGATGCTCCAGCTCCTTTTCCTTTTGATGTATATTTGTGTATGAAAGCTTCATTTTCTTTGTTCCAGTGATTGAAGGAGTTAGGTCTTTTCAGTATAAAGCATCTACTTTCATTTCCCTTATTAAGATAGATATTTATCCCATAGAGAATGGTCCATATTTGTCTGTGAGTCCTCCTTTCTCTCTTCATGTGTCTCCTGGTTGTATGTTTTTCTTTCTTTCTTTACCAGCCATCCACATGGCATATTTCCAATTGTTTTTATCCACTCCAACTAATTGATAGTCACCTAAGTGCAAGTAACGTGAGGTATCATTGAGAGAGATTTCTGCTCGCCTCTTTAATTAAGCAGTTGTTCACAGGTGCATACAGTTACAACAAAATTAATTGATAGCTTTATATTGCACTTCTGTAGCCCACTGATACTTGGTGTTTACAAACACAACTACTAGATTTGTCTTATCTCGCATGGAGGGATTATTTCTCATTTTCTTTCAACAGAGGTTAAGACAGGTTGCGTTAAGTAGCAGAAAAGCTATCAAAGCAGCAAAGATAATTTTTCAAAGAAGGAAACAAAATGAAATATTAGTTTACAGAATATGTTATCACCACTGAGAAGTACAACAAGAAGGCCTTTATGTTTCTGTCCGTGCTGCAAGTTTCCTGAATGTCAAACATCAGTGCTACCCAAACCAAATGATTTCCTCTAAAAGCTGTTCTTCTTCCAACGATAGTGAGGAGTTACACATACTTACAGCAGCCAACTGATGTTTTGGGGGATTAAATTTATTAGTAGTCATTTTTCCCTTTTTTGTCTGCATTTTATCTGGGTACTAACAAGGCACCTTTCCTTTCCAGGTCATAGTGGGCCTCCCACCCAGGGAAATTCTAATCAGAGATACTATCATGGATCTCCTACTTGCTGGAAGGGGAAGTCTATCAAAGACAAAGGGTACCTGAATCTCACATCCTTTATGCAGGAAGCTAGAGAGAACAGTTAATACGCAACCTCAGAGTGAAACTTCTTAAATTTGAACCCTGCTTAGTTTTTAACCTGTGTGATCTGTGCAAGTTATTTACCCTTTCTGCTCTTTGATTTACTTACAGTTGAATCGGGACAAGAACTTCCTAAGTAAACACCTCACAAAATGTCGCAACAATTAATTGAGTCAACACAGTAAAGTCTAAATGGCAAGTGCAGAATAATTACAGTGATGGTTTTCAGTAGATTGTTACTCAAGTAGTTAATTTGACTATTTCAGTCTTGGTTTTCTCACTGTAACTTTTGGATATTAATATTAATTGATTTGTTAATCAAAAAATGCTCCAAACATATCAATAATTTACCTAATCTTTCTTTAAAGACTCTCCAACTTTCAGACTCATCTACATGATCTGTTTGCAAGAATATAGAACCTACTTAAAAGAAATCATTCACTTCTAGTGATGGGTTTTATCTTATTCTTTCTATTCTCCACCTTCTCTGCCTGCCAGTTACTCTAATTTGGCAAGTGATGGAAACAAGTGAAACAAAGGCCTCACCATGTATGGGCAGTGGAGTGGTCTCCATCCCAAAAGCTTTCCAAGATCCACAGTCCTTGCCGACTACCAAATTACTTGCCCTAGCCGCTCAGTAGACAAAATTCAGAGAAAAGCAAATTAAAATACATATTTAACCCTTAGGAGAAATTCCAATAGTTTGAGAACCAGTGCTGCATTTGAATAGATTGCATTGTCAGATTAGTAGCTCACTCACAGGAGACCCGAGCACTGAGGGGACATGACATTGACTACAGCGGATTAGATGAGAGACCAAGAGTATGTTCTATTAGGTCTCTAGGATGGTGAGGTGTATAACTGACCCCTGGGGCTGGGGGCATGACCACTAGCAGAATTGATCTGTGGGGAAGTTACCTGGTGTGTGCGTGCACACACACAGAAGTGAATATAGCAAAGATCAGCACAAAATCATATGTGAGACGAGAGCACATAATATCACACCAGAACACTAAATCCCTCATCAACGATAAAGAATACATTTAGGGTCTGGAGTAGAGAATTAAATCTTACAGGTCAGGGGCTAGGCAAATTCAGGAGTGGAGTTGGAGGTGAGGATGAGGGAATAAACAGGGTAAGAGGGTGTGACACCCTGCAGCGAACAAACACGAACAAGGTGCAGAGCGCCCCTTCCTCGGTGCTGCCTCTGGGTGGGTTAGACTGAGGAAAAGTTGAAAGGTGGATGCTTGGAAAATATTATCATATTACATTTAGTTTGTATATTTTTGTATTCAATATAACTTGAGTGTGTTTTGACTCTAGATTTGGAAATCTGGACAATATGAGAGGATTAAGGGAACTACTACTTATACCTGCAAACAGATTACGGGAAATTTTATGTCTTCAAGCCAGCCAAGATTCACAGTGATGACTGTCAGGGAACAGGCCTAGAAACCACTTGGACCCACACCATTTGGAACCACAGACTAGTTAGCTCTCTCCAGACCTACCCTTCTCATCTCAGGCTGCCCTAAAGTGGGGCTCTTCAGCAACAAGTGTCTGTGCTAGTCCTTTCAAGTCCCACCCCCACCCTGGTGTGTTCTCCCCCACCTTCTCTTCTCTCCTATCCCAATCCATTCACTGTTATCACTGGAAATCTGGAAATTTACTTTATCAAAGCATTTTTCATTTTCTTTCACATGAAATTTTCCCATGCTATTAACGATTCTGTGCATGAAAACTTCTTGGGGTGCTAGGGAGATAACTTGGGGATCTAAGTGACTGTCTGGCAAGCACAAGGACCCAGGTTCAAACCCTGGCACCACACGCTGCCCCCAGAATGCCAGGTTCACCAAGCCAGCCACCAGAACTGGGTGTGGTGATACAGGCCTATAATCCCAGCACTGGGGAAGCTGAGACAGGAAGATCACTATGAGCTGTGCAGCTAGTCCCTGTACCAAATAAATAAGAAAAAAGAAACAACTTTCTTGTGTAGCCCTCTAGGCATTCAGTGATGGTCTTTCACCATGGAAATGGTTCACTGTCCTCCCTGACACTTGGTCAGATGTTATTATCGTTAGCAATTTGTGCATTGTTATATCACAAAACTAACATTGTAGCCTCATCCTTTCTTGGCCCTCTAAAGACCTTCTTCAGTTTCATCCCTTGTCAACAACCAGATTCTATAATCACATGCTCATATTTGATCATTGAGGATGTGGCTTCATTCTAAAATCTGGAACACTTTTATTTCATATACAGTTATGAAATAACTTAAAATTTATATGACCCAAATATTACCAGATTATGACAACACACAACACAGAATAGGATAAAAATAGAGACAAGAAATTGAATAAAATACTAAGTGAGTAAAAAATCTAATAAAGAAGGAAGAACAGGTAATAGAGAAGAATAGCTATGAAAATTCTAGTTGTTTGTAGTAAGCAACTTCCCATACAAAGAAATATGATCACAGCTCCTGCAGTGTTATGTGATCTTCTTTATGTGTGATAAAAGTGACAATGTCCTCAATATCCTTAGGGTTTGTCCTGCTAATGATTATTACTTCTTATTTTTTTATTATGTACTCTAATGATGTCAATGTCATTCTCATGAGAAAATGTAGTAAAAGTAATAATTATTATCTCAAAACAATGTGCTATACATACGCAGCAGGACTAACCCCAGAATAACATTTAGAAAATCTAGAATAATCTGTGGACCATACATCTTCCAGGAATCTTGCTTCTTGCAATGAAACTTTGAGAACATTTGAACACCAGAGAGTTTAAGGTTAATATTGTTTCATCCAAAGTAGACTATGAGAATTCAATGTTATAATTTAGAAGTGGAGTTTTATGTTTGACACTTGACTAAGCAGGCTTGAGATATATTTTTGAAAACAAGCCCTGCTGCTTTTGCTTGGAAGTAGGCCAAAAAGTGATGAGAAAGGTTGAGAATTTCTCTGAAACTATTTTTGCCTGTGCTTCAACAAATAGACATATAACCCAGAGGATTGCCAAGGTGGTAGTTACAATTATCTTCACCCCCTCTAGATATAAAATATTGCACAAGTTGTACCTATAAAATGCACCTCATTTTGAACAATGTAACTCCTGGGGAACTCAGGATAGATTAATTGCCAAAATGTATCCATAGATAACTGAATGATTTGACCTGTTACATGGAAGTGCTGGAGAGAAGCCAGTGGGGCTGGACGATATCTGCCAAAAGTTATGATTTGAGTTTTGAACAGTTGATCTGATGCCACTATGTCTGTCGATAATTAAAAGGGATGATCAATTATATGTTGACCATGTCTAATATTTGATAATCCAACCATTTCATCAATATAGAAAAGAAAGGTTTTCCTCACTATTTTCAATATCAAAGTGGCATAGAAATCCAAGAACAGCTTTAAGTCACCAAAATATAGAGAACAGAGACTGAGTCACACTATTGTGTTTATTTCATTTGAAATGACTTTTCTTACGTCTATAGAGTACAGGCCTATAAAGCTGGCCACGTGATGGATTTCTTAGGTTGGAAATTATATA
>NW_004524589.1:26522325-26593066 GCF_000260255.1 Octodon degus | reverse complement strand
TAGTGATCCTCCTGTTTACCCTTCCAACTGCTAGGATTACAGGCATGCAGCACCATGCCCAGTCTCAATCACTCTCAGTGCACCCCAGGGGTGGGGCCAGCACCGCAGGCCCAGGATCAAACTCTGGGCCCCTGCATCTGCCTGAGTAGATGCTTTAATCTGCTGAGCTACTTGGCCAGCCCTTAGGTTGGAAATTCTGTACGAACAATAAACAGTCTCTTCGTCATAAACTTCTCCAGCTTAATTTGTTCACTGATTTAAAGACCAAGTAAGTCCATAAAAGTTGCAAGCTTACATAGGTCATGCAAGCTGTACAGTCCAAGTCTACAAAATTCCTGTGTTACTACCACTCTGTGTTGATGCCAGCCTCGTGCAAATTGTCACACACATATAAGGTACTCCGTTTTCTCTGCTGAATAAAAAAGGACTGCGATAAATGATGAACTACAATATCAGGGTTTTATTTATTCTTGCATAGAATCTTTATTGAGAAAGTTACATTTGTAATTTATCAAAGAGAACACTGGAACAAAATTTAGAAGGAATTTAATTCAAGCTGTTTTTCTCAATTGTTTTTTTTTTTTGTTTTTTGTTTTTTGTTTTTTGTTTTTTTTTTTGGTGGAACCAGGGATTGAACTCAGGCCCCTGTGCTTGCCAGAGAAGCACTTATTCCACTGAGCCATCTCCCTGGCCCCGAGGGGTTTTTTTAAGAGTCAAAAATGTGCTCAATTAAAAAGTAGCCTGAATCTAAAAGATAAGGGAAATACACTTACATTATTAAGCAAAGAAATGTAAGGATTTGTTTTCTGAAAATTTAATAGATATGCAACTTCACCAGCTACATTCTCTGTGGTTACATCATAGGAATGAAATCCCAGAGGCTGTACCACTTCTCATCCAAATGACCAAATGTAGGTATTCTTACAAGGATTAATTGTATTTATTTTTTTTATTTGTGTGTGTGTGTGTGTGTGTGTGTGTGTGTGTGGCCAGCTCAGCCCACCAGGGGGCGGGGCTGGCTGGCTGGCATATGGTGCTGGGGGATTGAACCATGGTCCGTGTGCTTTGCTAAGCTTGTTCTAAGTAGGTGCTTTAGACCACTGAGCCATTTCACCAGCTCCTGTATTTAAATTTTTGACATCCAAACAAAAGATGATATTTTTGTAAAATTTAAGTTTTGTTAAAATTTTAATCACTTTCTTGTGGGTTATAGATTTGTTTTCACTTTCCTAAAGAAGCCTGAAACTAGGTTTCTCTGAACTCATCCAAAGACTTTCTGAAGGGTATCAAAGTGCACATGGTTTTAATGGAGTCAATTTTCCAGATTCTCCATTTTTGTACATACTCCTTGATCTGCCTGAGAACAAAATGTGAAAGGAGGGCAGATTCCTCTTGAACAACTCCCCTGTCATCACTTTCCTGAGCTAGCTTCACAAATTCAGGCTTAAACCTCACTGTTCCTACTTTTTATGAACATATGCTGCCCCAGGTATAAGGCCATCAGGAAAACAAACAAATGGATAATTGGAAATATTAAATTTGACCTTTGCTTCAAAAAAGGAAACAATTTGAATGATAGTTATGGTAGAAATCTTTAAAACCCAGTTAGATTCCCATTCCTGTCTTTGGATAAAACTGAGGGTGGATTTATGGGATAGTCATGGTACTAGATGGGGAATCTTATCTAGATTTTTGATAGCCTGCAAAATTTGAATAAGACACCCAAATGGAACACCAAGATCAAAGATTTATTAAAATATGAAAGTACACTCATGGTGGGAGTAGGCAAGTGAGGAGAGCTAAGGACATCAAGGGGGCTTGCTAATGACGCCTTTAAGCATTAGGATTAGGGGTTGCTTTGAGGTCTTGACCCCAACAATGAGTGGGTTAGCTCTGTCTCTCCACAGAAGGTGAAGATTTTGATCTTTCATGACCCTTGGATGAAATGGGTCACAGTGTAAAGGAGGTCAAAATAGCATAATCAATGACTTGGTGATTAAGGCTTGGCCAGACAAAGATTACCAAAGACTACACAGTGCGGGCCTGGGTATCTTGTCTTCCATGTGTACAGAACTCAGACATTTTCACAGAGCACTTGTGGGGCCCTACTGGCACTGAATTCTGGTAGACCCAATATGTGTGGATATGTGAGAGTTCAGCCAGATGCAAAGCAATCACAAGGTGAGTGTGCTACCTCACAACCCAGTGAGTGGGAACTGATTTCTTCAGGAGACTGCTCTTCCATTTAAACCAAAGCTGCTTCAAATGCAGAAAGAGTGGATGACACTGAAGTGAACACAAAGGACCAACCATCACTACCTTCTTTCTTATCCACATTCCTTGTCCATGCTGACAACCCATTTCTGCTAAAGATAGTATCTTTGAGGGAAAAGAAAAGATAGAAAAATGCCTGGCTTCCTTTCCTTTAATCTTTCTATCAACAAGAAGTCAAAGACATAAAATGTGTACACACTGAAACAAAAACAGTGAAACAAAAATAGTTCAGATAGTTCTACACTGCTTCTCTGCTTTGCTGCTAAGAACAAAAAACTGTGTTCATGCACAAGCTGCAAAGTAAATTATGTCACTTCAGAGATTCAGTATACATATTAGACACTTTTATATTTGTTTTTAAAAATGATCTCTGTTCAATATCAAGATGAATGTGTACAGTGACATGAAAGCTGATGAATACAGCTAAGCTGAATTCACGATATACATATGTGTATGCAAGTGTGTCTATATAAATGGAAAGAGAGTGGGACAGCCAAATAGCTCAGCAGATTAAAGCACCTGCTTAGGCAGACCCAAGGACCAGGGTTCGAGCTCTGGCACGCTGCGCTGGTCCTGCCCCCAAAGGCACACTGAGATGGTGATTGAGACTGGGTGTGGTGGCTCATGCTTGTAATTCCAGGGCTTGGGAGGCTAAAAACAGGAGGATCACTATGAGTCCAATCTGCATAGTGAGACCCTGTAAACCCTAATGTATTTTTTTCAATACATTGAGAAAAATGGAAAGTGTCTTTCTGTACAGAGAGATGCTATATAATTGTAGATAGATATTTGAAGCATAATCTGTTTTTCTATGTTCAGATGCTTCACCTAAAACTAAGAAACGAAGATGCCCAATTATCATGAGACTGTTTCACTCTGCATGCCATTCCATGACTTGCAACTGAGTTCATGGTCTGTCCTACTCAGTTCTATCCTGTGTGCTTCCCTTTCCCTTCTTTGACTCTCCCTCTCCATCTTGGCATTGTCTTGATCAGCCTCTGGCACACACTTTCACACCAAAAGTGCCACACTGCTCAGGGGGCATCTTTATTCTGACTCCATGCAGTGAAAGATAAGGAGAGCCACAGGCCCAGGGACCCTGCATTTCCAACAGGGAGCATTTGGGATCTCCTTTCCCTCTTCTTAACTGACTTTTACTGTATCTGCCATCAAGTGGTGGGAGCGGAAACTACAACACCCCATGAAGGAGACACACAGGGCATACATATGGCACACACATGTGGAGTCTGTGTTAGCCGTCATCGTTATCAACGAATAGTAAATGGAATGCAAGCTCTGATGCCGAAAGAACTATGGAATGATGCTGAATTTTGGCTTTTTTAGAAAAGAAGTATGTTGTGCTATGTCTATGTTAAAGCTTCTATTCAGAAAGATCTTTTGCATGAAGATGTCTCTGATTCCATTTCCATTTCGTGGGCCTTGTATCTCGTACCCGGTGATTGGTCTCAATCAGAATTTTAACTTTCCAGCAGCTGTGATTCCAGTGGAAAGTGTTCATAGGGCCTTTGTGAATAGAAGTGCAGGCAGTAGTGCAAAGGAAAACTTTTTGATCATTCTTCTTTAGATGCACACCCACTTTGTATCCTTAGGTAACATAAAACGCCAACTTACTGCACTTTACTGTCATCCATACAAGAGATCAATACAGAACCGTACTTACCGCACTTTACTGTCCAAAAGAAATATTGGTTGTGTGGGATTAAAACAGGGGCAGCTACATGACCCAAAGACTTGAAAGATCATTTTAGGTTATGCCAACTGCATAAAAACTGATTTCTTGGTGCATTCTACCTGTCCTTCGGATTGCTGAGAAGCTAAATTATCTCACTTTCCTGTGTGCATGCACTTTAAGTTCTAGTTTGCTGGTGAAAGCTCTGTTTAATTACACTTCACGAAGTAATAGAGAGCAAGTGATTTTAATATATTGCTCATCATTTAACCTTGTTTATTAATACAACTTATTCTTAATTTTAAAGTATTATTTTATATACATAAGGTGTGCAGCTTGATTATTTGACATACACATATACTGCGATATGATCGCCACACTAAAACTTACATATTCTTGGCCTTACATAGTCTCGTGTGTGTGTGTGTGTGTGTGTGCACGTGCACACGTGTGTGCACATACACATGCCCATTTGCATGGTGGGAACACTTGAGACTTAGTTTCTTTTTATTTATTTTTTTATTTTTTTATATTTTTGGCGGAACTGGGGATTGAACTCAGGCCCTTGCACTTGGCAGGGAAGCGCTTATTCCACTGAGCCATCTCCCTGACCCCAAGAGACTTAGTTTCTTAACAAACTTGAAGTTATATGTCCAAGACAGTCACCCCTATATACATTAGAACTTCAGATATGACAAAACTTTATACACATTGACCAAAATCTCTCCAACCTTGTCCCAGCCCTGCTAAGTACCTTCTACTCTCTGATTCTAAAAATTTGATGTTGAAATACAATTTAAAGGAAATATATCTTTAATTTCCAAAACTTACTGTCTTGTATAGAAAGGACAAGGGTTTCAATTGGTACTGTGATTCAGCATATGACAAACAACACTAAATTAATAGTAACTGTTAGTAATTTAGTAACACTAAATTACTAATAATTATTAATAGCATTAGATAAGATCTTACTTCAAATGGCCACTTACTCTTTTTTTAATTAATAATTAATATTTTGTTTTTTAAGTAAAAAAGACAAGGACAAAAAAAGAAGAGTTAATTTTTGATAGTTTGATCAATCTTGCATAAATGCATCTGTAATTTGAACAAAAATTTGATGATAACAATATGTAATATAACAATTGTTAATTTTTATTCTTTTTAAAACTCTGTACCATTTGTATTATCTTATGTTGCTTTATATGTCATTCTTCTTGTTATTTGTTTTTGTTGTTCTTCCTCTTTAAGATAAAAAAATAAAAATAATTAAATATTTTGTTTTTTACTAGGTCATATTTATAGAACATAATGTTCATACTTGTGGGAGTTGGCCTGGGACAGAACCATTTTCATTTTTCCTTTTCCACTTCCCCCTCTTTCCTTCCCCCTCCATTTCTCTCTTAATCCCTTACTTTTTTATTCCTTTTGGGGTACAAGTATTTACCTTCCTTGCGTGGCGTTGGCACACATAAACAACACATGCTGATCCCGTCCTTCATTCCTCTTTCCATCCCTTCCCTTCCCCTTCATCTTTTAATCTCCTTCCTTATTTAAGAAAGACCTGGCTCCATATTTCTTATTATCTAACTTTTCTTTAGCACTCTATTTATGCTTTGGGGTTCTCATATTAGAGAAATCATAGTTTTTAATAGCGTCTGGCTATGTAGCCCTAGTTATCCTCAAACTTGTGATCATCTTTCTGCCTCAGCCTCCCAAGTGCTGGGAGCACAGGCATGTGCACCACACCCAGAAAATCCTATAATATTTAAGCTTGTGTATCTGATTTATTTCACTTAATGAACTCAAAATACATCTATTTCTCAAGTGGCCGATGACATTGAACATTTTCACAAGTATTTATTTGCCATTTCTATTTCTTCCTCTGAGAAGTGTAATTCATCCTAGATGCCCATTTTTGGATTGGGTCTTTGAATTTGGATTCAAAAATTTGATTATTTTTCATTCTTTATATGTACTAGATAGAAGTCCTTTATCCAAGGAACAGTTAGCTAAAGTTTTTTTCCCAATTTCTTCATTTTCTTTTTGCTCTGTTGGTGCTTTCTTTTTATGTGCAAAAGCATTTAAATATGATGACCTCCCAGTATTGATTCTTGGAAATACTTCCCATGCAGTTTGGTTTTTGTTTACAAACTCTCTGCCTATTGCTTATTTTGAAATTCTGTATCATTTTTGTTCTTTTAATTCTCTTTAAAATAACCATTTTCCTACAAATAACTTAAATTTATCTTTCTTTGTAGCAGAGTAATACTCTGTGGTGTATAAATACCATATTTTCTTCATACATTGATCTATTGATGAACTTGCAGTTTCCAAAATTTAGCTATCGTGATTTAAGCTGTTATAAACATGAACATGCATATACGTATCTGCAATATGATCTGTTTAACTCTTTTTGAGAAATTGCATTGACAGATAATAGCTGGATCAAATGGAATTTCAGGTTTCAGTTTTCAAAGAATCTCCGTACTGATTTCCACAGTGGTTACAGCAGCTCATGTTCCACTCTTGCCTGATTCCTGCAATCCTACGTAGTACTTGACAAACCACTGTTCTGTCTCTGGATGGTGGATGAATAGTATAGGTAGGGTACAGAGATAGCTCATTGTGATACATTAACCTTCACTTATATAAGAACAACATAGTAAGTCTACTGGGAATGGCTCAGAGTGTCCTATGTATGGCTGACATTCAGGCTACAAACTGAAGAGAGAAGCCAGAAGTCTGTAGCACTAACCTGTAAGCTTGCAGCCTAATCAAATGGAGAGGGAAATAGAAAGAAAGTCTCCCTCTCCCCTCCCCTTTTACAGGAGATCTAGTATAAGCTATTACCTTTAGAATTCCCTTCTAAGGGCAGGCCAGATAGCTCAGCATACTAAAGCACCTTCTTAGGCAGAGCTCAGCAGCCAGGGTTCAATTCCCAGCTTGCCATGCTGGCCCTGCCCCTGGGGTGCACTGAGACACCAATTGAGACTGGGCGTGGTGGCACATGCCTGTAATCCCAGCACTTGGGAGGCTGAAAACAGGAGGATCACTATGAGTCGGATCTGTGTAGTGAGACCCTGTAGACCTCGTACTAAATAATTAAAAAAAAAAATAAAATGAAACCTCCACTGTAGTTCCTTTAGGATTCTAATGCAGGTTCCATAGCCTTCCAGTGCAGGCCCTTTGGCTTCCTGGTGCAGACTTGAACCAGACTCCAGTGAGTTCCAAACCTTTGACCTTTGACCTTTGACTGGATCCTCTGCACTCCAGCACGGAGATAGTCATTATGCATTCTTCTACCCCTGACTCTGGAGACAGTTATTGTAAGCCTAACTAGTGAACCATATCTGTCTGTCTGTCTGTCTGTCTGTCTGTCTGTCTGTCCGTCTGTCTGTCAGTCATCTTAAAATTTGTATTTGTATATTTGTGTTTGTATTTTTACGAAATCTGTTCCTCTAATGAAATGCACCTGATACAGCAGAGGCCACCCACTAGGGAATGCTTAGCATTCGGGGATTTATTTTGAAAAACAAAACAAAATCTTAGAACTAAGCACAGAAAAGGAGAACAGTTGCTTCCAGAAGGGAAAATGAGCTCACGTTCAAAATCAAATAGTTTGAATTATTTCCTGTTGATCTATTCATGGGATGCATGAGATAAATGTCCACACTCCACATTGCTGTCCCTTTCCTCAGTAAGACCTTCTAGAAGGGGACAACGAAAATAATTGAAAACTGTTCTGCTTTCCCTGTCAGATTCAATCTTAAGAAGTCAGGTGAAACATAAGGTTCATCCACGGGCTGCTTCAGGCTGCGCTTTCTCTTGGCCCTGCAGTAGCTGCTTCTCAGGCTCCAGAGCCAGTTACTCAGAAGATTTTCTCCTGGAGGGCTTTGAAAGTTATTCCTGCAGTCAGCCCTCCGTTCCTTTGTCCTTAAACTCATGATAAGAAAGAAAACTCCCAGCAACTACTAGAGCGACTTGGACAAGGTGGCCATTATCAGCAAAGTGGTGATAGTAGTAATAATACTGAAAGTAACCTCCACAGGTGTAAGATGATAAAATGTATATACAAGCATTTTGTGAATAGCAAACACTATGGAAATCTAAGTTGCTGTCACTCTGCAGACCTGGTTTTTCCCTACATGCTAACACCTCTGGCCATTCTCTTATCTTTTTCTCACTTGGCCAACAACTGTGTGCCTCTCCATTCCTAAGGTCAAGTGCTTTGGAAAGCATCCACAGAGCTAGAATTTACAGCTTTGGTGTCATATTTGACAAGAAAATTAAAGCAATGGGAAGGAGAGGTCCTTGAATTTTCCCACATTAATCACCTGCACCATCTATGCCCACAGTCTCTGCCTTCCTGCTTTTTACACAGAGCTCTTGGTGCTTCTTCAGGAGCCAGCCTTCTACTGTGTCCAACCTCTTCTCGTGCCATCCAGGACACTCCAGCAATCCTTTCTCTCTTCTCCATCCTCAGTGTCTCATTCTATATTTAGGTCCATCCCATGAGCAAAAATATTCTGGTATAATTTTCTCATTCTAAAAATAAGGCTTTCTCTTGATTTTCCCTGTGTCCAGTAGCCGTCCCATTTCCCTGCTCTTTTTTTTGAGACAAAAGTCTTTGGAAAAAGTAGTCTATTATTATCATCTTCTAATTGTTTCTTCCCATTCTTCCTTATACTCTCTGCAATCTGAACTTTGTGGACCAAAGCTGATGTGGTGAAAGGCCATGTTGTTCAACCCACACATCTTCTCCAACACCTCTTGTTCCTGAGCTGGGAGCACCATTTGACAGCACTGAGCGCTCTCTTCACATGCTTTCTCTGTTGGATTTCTATGTACTCAAAACGTTTTTCCTTCCACTCTGATGATCTCTTATTATCCTATGATGCATTGCTGCTTCTTTCCTTCCCCAGAGGTATTACAAGGAAATCACTGGTATTGGACTCACCTGATCAACTACATGCACTCTTCTCTTGCCCCCAGGCTTGTGACTTAAAGTACCACTTCTATACCCAAACACTTGTAGATTTCTGTTTCTATTCTACAACTCTTTCCCTGGAATAACCAAAGCAACTGGGCTCTTGGAATTCCACTAAGCCACAGAAACAGAAATCTGAACCACCATGGGTTCAGTCCTAAAATTTTGATCACCTCTTGCCCCAAGTCTGCTACTTCACCAACCGAATGCATGTCAAATGATGGCGATTCTATTTTTCTAGTTGTTCAAACTACAAACCTTGGAGTTAGCCTTACTTTAATTTTTTGTCTACATCTTGATTCAAATGAGTCAAGAAATTTTTGAACTCTATCTTCAGAATATTTATAAAACTTTTAGAGGATGGGGAGATGGTTCAGTAGAATAAGCCCTTCCCTGCAAGCGCAAGGGCTTGAGTTCAATCCCCGGTTCCACCAAAACACAAACAAACAAACAAACAAACAAACAAACAAAATATTTTCATAGTTTCCATGACCATCATTATTATTTAAAATCATTAGTCTACAATGAAGAATAAAAGAAATGAAGATTCTCCCACCAAATCAGGCAAGAAATAATGGTGAGTTAAAAATATTGGTGACTACACTTGACCTTAGCTAAAAGACTGAAATCAAATAGAATCACCATTATGTTTTTAAGTGATCATTATTTTTTGCCTGATTTACTGGGAGAGCCTTCGTTTCTTTTACTCTTTGTTGTAGACTAAATTGTGTCCCTTCCAAAATCATCAGTTGAAGCCCTAACCCACATTTGAGCTAGAGTTTTTAAGGAGGTGAACATTGTTAAATTAAGTAATAAGAACAGAACTATACTCCAATAGAGCTTCTATCCTTATAAGATGAAGACACACCTTATAAGGAGGATATGGTGAAGCCTACAAACTGAGTAGACAGATCTCACCAGAAAACAGCCCTACTTGTGCTTACTCTTAAACTTCTGGCCTTTGTAGGTACAGAAAACAAATTTTTATTGTTTAAGCTACTGAATTTTCACTATGACATCCTTAATCTCCTACAGTGAATTCCTAATGCAGAAGGTAGAGGGGTCTACAAGGACTAGGTCAGGTTGTGCCAACCTTGTTTATCCACCTGCAGTGGCTCCCTATTTTACACAGGCTGAAATCCTTGCATGGGCCCCACAAGAGACTATGTAATCTGGCATTTGAGCTCCTCTCAGAATTCTTCTTTGACCTTACTGGCTTCCTTACAGTTCTTTGCATGTGTCAGGCAGAAGTATCATTTAGGAATGGCACACTGGTTGTTCCATCTGCCCTGTTCACTTTCCTCCCAGGTAAAGCTAGCTTTTCACCTCCTTCAGTCCTTGCTCAGATATCTCCATCTCAATGAGCCTTATCCTGACAATTACTTGTCCAACCATCGTCCCGGATCCTTTTCTACCTCCCTCTACATTCCTTCCCTTTTTAACTACATCTGCTTTCCTCTCACTGTGATGTCTTTGTTTATGTGTTTATTATGTTTATTGTATAGACTATTTTTCTCCTATTAGAACACAAGAATAACATGGAGCAGAGTCTTTGGTTTCTGTACTGTTGATTTTAGAACATTGCCTAACACAAAATAAGAAAAATTATAAGTATTTTGGAGAAAGAGAAAGAATTGATTTGGTACAACAGATCTTATATAGTAAACGGACTTCAACAATTTTCATAACTACTCAATTGCAAATTCTTTTAAGGATTGTATATCTCATCTAAGTAAATAATAGAATAAAATAAAAAAAGAATGGAAGACAGTGTTGATTTCTAATTATAAAACTTCTATTAATTTATTTACTATTTTCTTGCTTTTAATAGAGTTTGTAGATTACGTTAACCTTGGAAGAACAAAACTCACACATAGTAACATTACAGGGTACATTTGTTAAAGCAAGAGAAATATAACACTGAAAATGCTCAGACATTTTTGATACTTATAGGACTCCAGATTTATGTTTGGATTTTTCATCAATATTAATAATACAATTCAGCAGCTATAGATGTGATTTTACACAAGATAGTCATTAATTTTTACAGATATCATCTTATAATGACCTTGGAAAATTTGGTTTCCATTGTTATTGGACAAAATTTTATAATGTAAAAGTATTATGCTATGTGTCAAGTTAGCTTTCGATTAAGGTTAATATTACTGAAATAACTACATCTGCTTTCCTCTCACTGTGATGTTTATCACCTAATAAAAATGCTAAAGTTACCAAGGAAAGATGTTTAATTTGTTCTCACTGCTCAGTTGTATGCTGCATCCTATTTTGTAGTAAATGGTATAATGTCCCAAGTGGGCTGCCATACTGTCAGATACATTATTTATACATAACATTACTGGTTAATCAATGAACAACAAATGCAGTAGCCTTTTCTTTTCTTCTTTATTTTTAAAGTGATAGCAAGATGAGCTATGTAGAAAAATGTTCTCATTTTTCTGATACTAAATAATCTTTGAGGATGGAAAATGTGGCCTAGAAATGCAAACAAAATAATTAAACTATACACCCTAGTGCATTCCAAGGAAGAAGAACAATTAACTAATCAAATCTAAATATGGTCGCTTCTCTTTGTAGCAAACATGTAGAAAGCTCCTTTTATTATAGATTGCAAACTACTAGGATTTTTCCCAAAGGTATGCATGAGACTCATGTTAGAAAAAATAAATTAAAAGTGTAATAATAGTCCACTTTAAATCATGAATTTTATATCATAGTGTGTGGCATTGATGCAAACAAGGGAATAATTGGTGCCCACAGATAAAATACATTCTTTAAGGTCTTCCTAACCCTGTAGCAATGAATCGAATGTGTTCAACATCATCTCATATGTGGACAAAACACTCATTCCCTGTACTTTTTTCTGTACTCTTCTTTTGCAATAAATAAAGATAGCATCATTGGGATTCATTTGCATTTTGTTCAGGCATTCTTCTTCTAGAAATAGTATCACAGAGTCAAAGGACTTCAGTGGGTAATTCTATAATAGGTTGCTTACCTTTTGTTTTCTTCATTTTTAATTCATATATTTATAAAAGAATGACTACAAACTGAATACCAAAAACCTAACAAATCACATTAACATGGCAGTAACCATTTATTTCAGTAGAGAAAAAGACGCTGCTGTGTTTGAGCTGCATGGAAACATAAGTGGATGGATATCCAGCTGGACTGTCATGGGACAAGTTTGCTCTTGAGGTATTCAGTTTAAAAGAGGAAGATATTGGCCACATCAACACCTATGAGAAAGGAAATAGAAACAAAGGAATGTACATATTATCACTGGAAACCAGCATTTATGAAGTCTTGCTATGGGCAGAAGATTGGTGTCATAAATTTATATTCACTTAAAAGTGAATCTCAAAGTCTTCTGATTTAATTAGGTACAATTCCCAAATGCATAAACATCTTTTATTCCTGTAGGAATTACATTATGATAACATTCAGCAACCCATATTTTTCAAAAAAAGAGTCAAAAAGAACGATGATTTGTTTTTACTTTAGCTCATTCTGTTGTGTTTTTATTCATAGAAGTTTTAGATCAATACCAAATATTCTACTCAGTTCCAGTGATTGAATATGAATACATTATGTGCATAAAAAAATAGTGATAATCTAAGTTGATACAATAGTTCATTTTGCATTAGTGTCCTAGATGGGACAATGTTAAGAAGCAATTTAAATGAAATTCATTTAAATGTCAGCTCTCATGCTTGCGATTTTTCTATAATTGGTTATTTAATTAAAATAATTCTCATAGTCATTAATTTAGACTAAAACTTGCTGTGCACTGACATGCTTTAATTACATGGTATTAACAAAATTGATATGCTTTAAAAAAGCATGGTTAAATTTTAAACAAGAATAAATTAGAAATCTCATAGATCATCCTACTTAGTGTATTTATGAGAAAGTCGGTCATTTTAAATGTTTATTGCAAACAAAGTCATAGCACTATTGTGCAGACGTTGCAGTTTATACCCCGTATTCTTTAGAATGATTTGATGTACGTATAGGGCTCCACTCTTAAATGTTTTTAACAGCGGATGAAGTAAACTAAACATTAGTAGAAAACCATAGAACATTCCGCAGCATAGATGAAGAATTACTGTTGCTGTGGTGCATAACCTCATGGGGATTTAAGTAACATTTTATACATATAAAGACATTGACTAAATATATATGCAAAGATTAATGCAGGATTTTGTTATAACTATCCTGCATTTCTCTTTGCAAAGACAAAAGAAGTAAGTCTATTAGTTCAGCCTTTTCAAAAAATTAGTTTGCACATTACATTTGTGAGGTTACATTTGTGACCAGCCACATTCTCATTTCAATCTTTGTCAAAAGACTAGATAAATATTTTACCCTTTTCAAATTGCAATTACAATCTTTGTCAGGAGTATGAGAAATCAGAATTTTAGTGTTTTCTATGAATTAGAGGACTTCTATATTGCTTTGACCTTTTTAATATTCTGTAATTTAATTGGATGGACAGTCTACTTTTACCTGGGATTGCCAGTCTTCCTACTTAATAAACTTACTGACACAGAGAACCATTTTAAATGGCTTCTTCTCCTTTGTTCCTAAGTAGAAGCTTTTGGAGCAGGTAAAACCTTACTTTTTACTATTCAGTATTTCTGTTAGGCAACAGAGATTTTAAAATTTCTACATGCCCAGTTGGTTCCCATTATTTCACTTGTGTTTTGGAGGTAGGATGGTTGTAGAATCAGATTTCTAATCCTATTTCTTATCCCTTACTCTATATTTTCTAGAACCATTAGCAGAGAAGCCCACTGAATGAGACATTGAGATGTCTCTTTCTCATACTTAGCTCAGCCTATATCTATATTAAGCACTGGCCAACATAAGGTGCACCTTAACTTCAGACCATCTTCATTGTCAAGTTGGACATAGTATTGTTGAAGACATAGGAGAAAATTAAAACCGAAGTTGCTTCTTATTTTTGGGTTTTGTAACCTGAGTTTTACATAAAGTCATTAAGGACTCCAAAAGTAGTTTATGGCCTAATTACAATCCTCTCTTCACTTTCACTTTCTCACTCCATGTTTCTCTTGCATTCTGAAATTCACAAACTTCATATTATTAATGGGTTGGCAAGAATAGAAGAAAAAAAGGTCAACTTGGTTTTCACTACAGATATTTCAGAATTAGAGAGATGAGAGTAAGTTTTTCTTCATATTTCTTTATATTTATTGTGAAGCAGATCAAGTCAGTGTTCAATGTGACGCAAACAATACAGCATGATGTTAAGGAATAGCTATTAACTCATTGATGTTTATTTAAGTAGTGCCTCACACATAGTAACTAGTTGCTCATAAAATACTTGCTGAGTAAATTCAAAGGCTGAATACAATAATAATAAGCACCTAATACTAGTTAGGTCCTTTAACAAAGATGGAAGAGTGTAATTATTTCTGAAAGACAAGAATGAGCCAATTTGGAGGAAAAGCTCCCAAAAATGTAGTCTCTGCAGGTCCATTTTCCCAAGAAAGCCTGATTCACAGTGGAAATGCTCTAATCCAGGTGTGTTAACTCATTGCTTCAAAAGTATTATCCCCAAGTCTTTTCTGGTTCCCTCTCAGAGCTATTAATATGTAAAACAAAACAAAACACCTCATTAATCTGTTTTGTACTTTGAGATTTTAATACATCTGGATCTCTTAAAGCTTGGAATATAGATTATTTAGTGGTTCTTTCCCCTACAAATTTACAATATGTTCATTTCAAGTGAAGATCAGGAATGAGATAAATTTTTATCTTAAGTTCTCTTGAGGACCAGAATTCACAAGAGGCATCAAAACACCAAGATTGGAATCCTGGCTCTGACATATTTAAGAGCTATGGCCTTCAGCAAATTATTTCTTCATATGTGTCTTTAAGAACTGTTCTCACTCTAATGACACCGACATTATAAGGTCAGTAACTGGTTACTGTTATTATGTGGATAGTTTCCATCCTTTTAACAAAATAGTTTGCACTCCTAATGTTCCTTTGTCTGCCTTCTCTTATATCCCCCTACAAGAGAGAAAAAAACTAGTGAATCTGGTTGTCCAATTGGCATGCCAAGCATTCTGGGGCAGCTCCATACATGCCCACTGGTGCCCGCCTGCTGCTGCGAGCTCTCCCATAGGCCCTATGATTAAACACATTAGCAGGAAACTCTCCTTCAAATAACAGGCAATGTTTTATTTTCAAGCTAAAGTATTTCCTTTAAATCATAAGTCCAGGATTTTGATCATTACTGGCAAACAGGAACAAGGATATTGACAGAGTATTGAAAAATATTCAAAACAATCATGCTATCATTAGGGAATCTGAGGATCAGGATCTTGCTCTGTGGCATTCAGAACAGTAAATTGCAAATCATTAGGTATTCCAAAATCCAAGAAAATATCTGCATGAATATTTTAGAAAACAATGAAACAATATTGTCTCAAGTTTAGCAACCTTATGTAAAAGACATACACCATTTAGTCAGCTGTTTAAAAATATTATGGAAAGGATAACAGGGATCCACCCTTACCAAATTTTCTTGTGGTAAAAACATACCTTATATTCAAAACAGTTAAATTCAATATAGGTGAACAACTATTGGTAAAGGGCTTCCACTAAATTCAGTCTCATTGTACTTCACTATGAATAAATCATTGGTACACATGATACTATGTAAATGCCTTCTCTAAATTTATTTTTTAACAAAAGATGTTAGTATGTTTGATTTTCAGGAAGCACATCAAATGTTTAAATTAGAGATAGTTTATATAGGGCTGAGTTGGACATCAGCTCAACACTGGGCTGCTATCTTATCCATACATTCAAAGGTATAAAATTTGTATTGCCCCATTAATTTTTCTCCTATAATGTACATTTTCCTGTTTCTATGAATGTGGGCAGTAGAGGAAAGAGGCAATGATAGTGATCAGAATGAGAGAATATAAACTTTTCACCTTTCTCTAGTTCTTGCTGTAGTCACCATACTAAAGAGACTACCAGAGACAGTATCATAGTACCTACAGGACTTGGTGATGTGTGTGTGTTACATAGTTTGAATTTACTCTCTCTCATGACTAGTTTTTAAGAATAATTAAAGATAATCATAAAAATTGCTTCTAGAGATAAACACAAATCACAAATGATACAATTTTAAAATGTGCAAGTATAAGAACAGACAATTCAGAGAAATTATAAGTTGCAGTAAAAGAGAAAAGATGTTCAATGTGATTAGCAATCTAAGAGATCAAAATTGAAACATTGAAATGCAGCTTTTGATCTATCAGTCTAGCAAAAATTAAAAATGTAAGTAATATCTAGTTTTGGTGAGGATATGGAAAATCACAATGTCACAGATAACTTTAAGAATACAGATGTGCTAGCCCCACCTCCAGGGCGAGCTGAGATGGCTATTGAGACTGGGTGTGGTGGCACAAGCCTGTAATCCTAGCTCTTGGGAGGCTGAAAACAGGAGAATCACTACAAGTCCGATTTGTGTAGTATGAACCTATAGACTCTGTACTAAATAGATTTTTAAGAAAAGGAAAAACAAAGAGTATAGATCACCACTATAAAATATGTATGCATTCTGATTTAACAATTTGGCATTTAAGAATTTATTCAACATAAATATGTTAATCTTTGCATGTAAACATGGATGTACAAGGCTGATCACATATAGCCTCAAAAAGGCAGAGAAGAAATCATTTATAATGTTTACATAGCATTATGGGAAAAATATATTGTGAAGATTACACAATTAAATCTGAATTATTAATTTAAAAAATCATACAGAATTTTTAAATAAGATTGGATTAAAATTTTCTTTCCCATTAAATATTTCTAATAAATATTTGATGACTTTCAAAAATCATTGTGTTGTAAATTATTTTTGGAATATCTAGAATTTGTAATGTAAATTCTATAAATGTACTTTTTTGTACATTGCATTTTTTGTTTGTTTGTTTGTTTGTTTTGGTGGAACCGGGGATCAAACTCAGGTCCTTGAGCTTGCCAGGGAAGCGCTTATTCCACTGAGCCATATCCCCGGCCCCTGTACTTTGCACTTTTGTCTTTGTTTGTGACTAATAGACACAGCTTTCAGTCTCAGCAGACACACTTCTCTAATACCAGTCAGAAGGTGATGTTTTCTTCTCTTCCCTGGGAGAATGAGATGTAATTAATCATTAATTAATCTAATTGGTAAGAAAGATACATTATATACCTGTGCTGTTTGGACTATCAGTTACATCCTGAAGATACACAGGTAAAAACATGGTCCCTGTCTTTATATAACAAACAATTGTATGTATGATGTTTTGGTTTGTGTCTAGTTATACCCCCAAAGTCTCATGCAGTCATTGGGGAAGCTTCTAGAGTTTATGATTAATTCATGATCCAAAGCTGAGAATATGGGTATGAGTTCTACACCCACCCTGGGGTGGGTAATCTGCATACAATATGGGAAAGGGAAAGAGGCTTGCTAACTACTTCAGCTGCTGCCCATCCCTTTGCTTTTTGCTGTTTGTCCACAGCCATGAGCTGCTGGCTTCTATCATGTTCCACTTTGCCTTGGAGCCAGCTCAGTATGGACTGAAATCTCCACTAACTGTGAACTAAATAAACTTTCTTTCCTTAATTTTTAGAGTCAGGTATTTTGTCCTAGCCACAAGGGAAAAGTAGCCAAGACATATGATCAACATCACTCTGTAGGTATATATAAAAAGAGTTCTAAGATGAGCACAATTTTAGCAAACAGAGAATGAATCACAAACATCACTTGAACCCAGAAGTTCAAGGCCAGCCTAGGAAACACCATGAGACTCTACCTCTAAAGATTATAAAATAAACTAAAAAGTAAAAGTTTTCATCCTTTTTTTCTCAAGTTAATTGATAATACACCTATTTGAGCAAATCATTGTTTAGAATCTATAATATGCTCTCTAATTGGCCCAAGACCAGGAAAGAGCTTTTGTCATGTTAAGGTCCCACTGCCTTCTTAATTGCAACTTGTATAAAGATCTAGAGAGATTTCTTAGCTCCCTTGAGCATTCTCCAGCTTTGGTTGCCATCACATCTTTCATTCATGGCCCCATGGTGAACAGTGGCAGCTCAACCCCACTTGAGATTGTCTTCATCACCCATAGTGGAGACAACACTGTGACAATGTGAGCTCTGCTGAAGTGTGCTGAAGGAGGGTGGCTTAGGATGGAGGAAGATGGGGAAGTCTAGAGTGTCCAGAGTGCTCCAGGGTTGTAGTAACCGCATTCTAGGCTTACTGTCCTGGGATCCGACAGATAGGATCATTCTAGGGTATGAAAGTTTTCCACATCATTGTCCTTTTAGGTTCTTTTGTGTGTCCACACCCAACACCAGGCACAAGTCAGTCTTTTCTCTCTCTCTTTTTTTTTTCTTCTCCGAATGCCTTCAGGGCAGCTTTGGCTGGCTTGAGTTGTGGGGATTGAGCCACAGCAGCCTGAGCCTGACAGCTTTGTTGAAGCAGCCACTTAAAGAACTGAGTTAAGGGGCAGGCCCCTCTTTTTTCTCTTTGACTCAAATTCTCAGTAATTTCCTGCCATACAATGATAGACATTTTCTACTGGGGATTTAGTAGCCAGATGACACATGCAATAGGGAAAAGGAAGTGATGTTTAGCCATCATTTCTGAGCTCTTCCATCCTTTCCCAGCCTGGACTTGGGAAGATTACCTCTAACTACAGGCTGTCTAAGACAGAGTGACAAAGCAGAGGGCAATGGAGATGCTGGGAAGATCCTCTGTAACACTAAATTAACATTTAGTGCACATATTTCTTTTGTTAGGAGGAAAGACTTAGTGAATTTTTCAGTTTGTCTTCCTCTTGTTTCTGAATCTAGGAAGCCTGTGCTCTTTATGACCAAGATGGGCTTCAATCCCTTCTGTCCGTTAAATTGTTAACAAATTGCATTTTTTGTTCAAAAAATTAAATAAAAAGCATTTGAGGATATGAGAACTGGCTTTTCTTGATTCAGTCAAAGACTAATTTTCTAAAATGCAGATATATTTACAATTTATTTGCAAGCTGTATTGCAGTCTTTTGCTACAAGTAATCCACCTGGAGAGGTTGTATGGTATATGCATATGTGTGTATACTAGAAGGGGATATCAAAATATCTGGTCAGTGTTTAAACTTTTAAAAATATAATACAGTAAAGACACATTCCCACCAGCCTACCTCAAAATACTCTCTTTTTCAAGCAGACTTATCCTATCATTCATGCCACTTTCTCAAGCAGTTGAGGAAAGCCTTTTTGTGAGTATTATTACCAGGATTGATTAACAATGTAATGAGTGTCACTGGCTTGTGCCACCCAAGGGAAAAGTAGATTTGTCAAAACTAACTATGAATGTATGTCCTCATCCATTTTATTCACTGGATCTGGCAGTATACTAATTTTGGATCTACCCAAAGTCAAAAAGACCATAAAAGTAAATGTTTTGAATATATTCACGACATGGAAGCAGTCAAGCAAGAACACCTAAAGACACTCATGAAAGAGGACTTTTAGGACTGCTTTGAAAAGTGACAAGAACGATAGGAAAGACATGTTGAAAGCAAGGGGAATATCATGAGAAAACTAATGGCAATGATTTTTATATTTAAAATTTAAATATTCAATTTATTTTTCTGCTGTACTGTGGATGTATTGTAGGATGACAGACTCTACATCTTGTAACCTGGCCCAGGAAGTAAAGAGGAATTTTCATAGTATGGTATGCAAGTATTTCAGAAAATAGGCACACTCAATATTTGTTTCCAACAAATATTGAGTGTGCCATCAGATTCTGCTGCTTTTCACTGTGGTAATCTGGAGAAGTTAATATTCAGTTTTCTTGTCCACCTTGTAAGCACTGGCAAAGGATTAAGTTACAGCCTTACAGACATATGAAGAAATCTTCTGGATAGAGCTTCCATCTAAAATAAAAAGGCAGCACTTCTCAGGGAAAAGTCTTTTTGATTCTTCCACCCTGGTCCACTCTGTTATCCAAAAGAATGATTGTAAGTGCAGTATCCCTCTTATAGTCACCATATAACAAGCCTAAGAACAAAGGTGTACACATGGATAAAGAAAACCTAGGTCACAGATGATCGTGTACCTCTTCTGACCTTTTGCTATTGCACAGAAAACAATTCTTACCATCAAAGTCATTACATTTGAGTTTTCTATTAATTGTTGAGAGCGGAAATCCTTGTAGATACCTATTTGGACACCTATCCACATAGAGGTAGTTGGGTTTACATAACTAAATAAAACTTTTATTTTTTAGTTTATTTTATAATCTTCAGAGGTAGAGTCTCATGGTGTTTCGTAGGCTAGCCTTGAATTTCTGGGTTCAAGTGATGTTTGTGATTCATTCTCTGTTAGCTAAAATTGTGCTCATCTTAGAACTCTTTTTATATATACCTACAGAGTGATGTTGATCATATGTCTTGGCTACTTTTCCCTTGTGGCTAGGACAAAATACCTGACTCTAAAAATTAAGGAAAGAAAGTTTAGTTAATTCACAGTTAGTGGAGATTTCAGTCCATACTGAGCTGGCTCCAAGGCAGAGTGCAACATGATAGAAGCCAGCAGCTCATGGCTGTGGACAAACAGCAAAAAGGTATTACAGGTAAACAAATCTGAATATACTTTGGAGTTTAAGAGAGAAGATACTAAGACAAATTGCACTCCTTCATCAGATTCTTCATAGTCTTATATTTAAAACTCTTTAATCAAAGTGGTTAGAAATTTTAGGGGGTTTTGATGATAAACTTGGTATGTTACTATCACCTTAATGAATACCTGAGATAATCAACTTATACCAATGAAAGATTTATTTTGGCTCACAGTGTTGGAGGTTCCTGTCTGTGCAATGGTGTACTTGGTGCTTAGAGTTAGGTGGTGAGGCTTGGAGGGGACACATATCATGGCTGCAGCGGGTGTTAGAGAACAACTGCTAAATTCTTGCCCCAAAAGTGGAAGAAACGAAGGCACGAGGCTGTCTCTATCATCTTTAGGGACACACTTCTAATGATCTGAAGCTCTCTCAATAGGTTCCACGTCTTCATGCTCCCACCACATTCCAACATTACCATGCTGGGAACAAGCCCTTAATAAATAGGTCTTTGGGTGACATTCCAGGTCCAAACTATTACATTTTCCAAAGACAGGAAATAAGAAAAGTGAGTCACTAACCAAGAAACCATTTGAGAAGTTTTGTAAAAACTCGACATCAGTAGAGCTGTCTGGGGCAAGGGAGAGATTATGGACAGTTAGAGAAATCACTGCTCAGCAGCTTTGCAGAGAGTTCTACACTCCTCTGGCTCTCAAGGCTGGTGTTAGGAGCGCATTCTGAGGCAACCCTTTGGCATGAGCATGGGTCTGCTCACAGAGAGTACTGTCAACAAGGACAGAGCCAGAGCAGCTGAACACATGCTGCAGCTAGGACAAAGAACAACCAAGTAGTGAGGGAGAATGGCAGGCTGGCTCCTGAACACAGAGGAGATGTTCCTTCAGGGTTCTCAGTCACTACTGGGGTGCACCTGGAAGCACTACTCATCCATTGCACAGGCTGAGAAATTTGGTCCCTTCCATTTAGCAGTAAAAGCTCAGTATATTTTAACATAGAGGTAATGTTGCCATTGACACAGGAGTTATAGAATTTTGCTATATTGTAATCATTTGATAGAACACCAATTCCCTACTGCTTTCATTCAGATGATGGTTATTACTCATCTGAGTTTTTATAAATGACTGAGTGACTTTTTAGATTTCATTCCTTTATCTTCTCAAATCTGTGGGTAGAAGATCCAAATGGAACATAAATCCATGCTAATACTAGTTCACTGTAATAGTTCACTGCAGTTTCATAGATAAATTGCTATGTGTATATTTTTTTGAGACAAGAGCCCCTGTATAGTTAAGTGTAGAGTTAAGGTTGATATTGAACTCACTATTTAGCCCAGGCTGGCCTCAAACTAATAGAGACACTCTTGTCTCAGCCTCCCTTGTGCTGGGATTACAGACTTGTGTCACCATACCCAGAAAGTCACTATGTGTCCTTTAGTGTCTTTACAGTTTGCATTTACAAAGTTTCCAAAAGTATACCTTTGTAATCTATTCATATAAAGGACTCCCTGAATAATTTATGTTCACTCCTTTTCTGTCACATTCTCTTTGAATGGAATGCCATCTTTCTCTTTACCTGCTTCATTTGCTCCTACAGATTCTTCAAACATATACTATTTGGGTTGTTGCTAGGTGTCCCCCCACAGCCTCATGCACTAATATGTGGGGTTTCATCAGAGGTGGCTGGACTAGAGTGTCTTACTGATTCATAGTGCAATACTAGGATTAAAGATGCTAGGATTAAGGGTGGGAGATTACTAAGGCAGTCCACTGATTGGTTTGGCACCTTTATAATCCCGCCAGTCTGGATACAACATAAGGAACAGAAAGAGCCTTGCCTATCACTTGATTGCTACCTCCTGCCCACCATGAAGTTTACCCTCTGCAATGTCTGTCTACAATGCCACCATGCCTTGGAGCCACCCAATTATGGACTAAAATCTCTACAGTGAGCCAAATAAGACTTTTTTTCTTCTTTAACTTTTGGGAATTTTTTTTCAGCAACCAGAAAATAACTAAGACAGAGTCTTGTACCAGAGAAGCAGGATCATTGCTGTGACTGTACCTGGTCATGTGGTTTAAGAGTCTTTGGAGCTGGCTTGTGGGAAAGTGAAGAGTTAGGAAAGGTTTGGAGATGCCAGCTGTAAAGGTAGAGCTGGAATGTTTTAGTCTTTACATGATGGGAGAGAAAGAGACCATTCTGGTTAAATCTCAGAAGACCAGAATGCTGATAGAAAAGTTGCCAGTGAAGATCAGGCTCAGGAGCTTTCTTTTGGGAAGAAGTATAGCATTGGTTGTTGGATTTCAGGCAATGTGTGTTATAGTGCAGCAGAAAGTTTGTTTGCATTTTGTTCACAACCAGAGACTTTTTCTGAAGCTAAAATTAAGAGCAGTGGACTAATTAACCTTATAGAATAATTCTCAAGGTACTCTAATGTTGAGATGGTGGCAGGGCTACTGCTGGGGACTTTTGGCCAGATTCATGTTAAGAATCAAGAACAAAGAGCCTAGCAGAATGATTTAACATGTTGCGAATTTGGCCAGAAAGGAGACTCCAGTAGAGTAGTACTTTGCAAAAAAAAAAAAAAAAAGATGGAACAGGAGATGAATTGATCACTGGAAAGACGTGCAAGGAAAAAAACAAGTATTTCAGAAAAAGACAATAGAAAAAAATGGTTGAGGACACTACAAGTACTAGCAGGATGCCAGCCTTTTCAGCTTCAGTGTTGCAAAGGTGAAAGACTGCTTAGAGAAGAGAGCCCCAGAGCTCCATGTTTCAGAATGGCCATGGCCTAGAGAATTTGTCCCTAGAGAATGGGTTTGCAGTGCTCAGCAATCTGGGCACTCATCCCCTATAGCCAAGAGAGAGGACATCTGGCTTCTGCTCCAGCTGGTGGCAGAGCCTGGTGTCATCCACAAGGTCCTGGTTATAGGTGCATTCAGAATGCAAGCATCATGAGGTCAGAAGGCTTCCCCAAGATTGCAAAAGGCCTAAGACGTCAGGCCGTGTGCCCGTGGGATATCAGGTACTGTGAGAAACTGTGAGTGTGAAGCCAAAGGTGCAGAGGAGACCCAGACACATGGAGAAGCCAGGAATGTGGATTATCTGAGGAAATCTGCAAGGAGCAAGCAGAGTTGGGCCAAGAGAGTAGCCAGAACAACAACTACTAACAGACATATAAGGGCAGTGCCATGTAGGCCCTTTGGAGTTCACATCTTGCCATAGATGGCCAGGGATGCTGGACATGGACCTATGGAACTTAATGTTTTTACTGATGGATACTAGACTTGATTTTTTCCTTTTAGAATGAAAATGTCTGTCTTGTGCCAAAGAATGCTAAAACTATTTAATTGTCTTTTCATTTTTATAGGGATTCATGCTAAGAGTTTGCTTTAAATCTCTGTGGAGACCTTGAAATTGGACTTTCAGCAATGGTGAAACTATTAGTACTTTGACAAGAATTGGAAATGGATCAAAGGCCCTTGCATAAAGGAATGTACATGAACTTTTCGGGGGCTAGAAATAGAATGTTATGGTTATGATTAGATGTCACCCCAAAACCTCATACAGTCATAGGTGGGGCTTTTTCAGAATAGCTGAATCTATACTATGTGATTGATTCATGATGCACTGCTAGGATTAAGAGTGCTAAGATTAAGGGTAGGTGATTACTAAATCAGTCCCTAATTGACATATCCTAATCCAGTTAGCCTGGATACAATGTAAGGGACAGAACGTGGCTTGTTTTGTCCTTTGTTGCTTTTCTGCCTTCTGCCCACCATAAGCTGTTTCTGCCTAGCAATGCCTGTCTGCCACGCCACCCTGCCTTGGAGCCACCAGACTATGGACTGAAACTTCTAGAAACTGTGAGCCAAATAAAGCCTTTCCTCCTTTCACTTTGGGTGTTGGGTATTTTGTGTCAGAAACAAGAAAAATTACTAATGTATTCCCCTCAACAATGGTTTTCTTTACTAAGTGTTCTATTGGACACCTCAGATGGATTAGTTGCTGTCCTGTGCTGTGCTCCAAAATAGTGTGTGCACATTCACATACTGAGCTAATCATTTAGTATTGTATTTAGTTTTATGACTCTTCTGCCATAAATTCCTTGAAGACAGCTTATCTTATTTTTCCCTCTTTTTATTTTATTTATTTATTTTTTATTTTTATTTTTATTTTTTTGATGGAACCGGGGATTGAACTCAGACCCTTGTGCTTGCCAAGGAAGCACTTATTCCACTGAGCCATCTCCCTGGCCCCTATTTTTCCCTCTTTTTAAAGTCAGCTTCTGCTGGGTGTGGTGCACATGCCTATATTCCCAGCACTTGGGAGGCTAAGCCAAGAAAATCAAGGCAAGCCTAGGAAGTGAGGCCTTGTCTCAAAACTAAACAAATAAATAATCCAGCTTCTATAAATAGATGCATAATAGTTTTAATTACAAAAATGAGTAATTCATGTACAAAATACATTTTAAAAAATTAGTAATTCATATTTTCAAAAATAAACTCCTCTTCAAGTCTTATTACTTCTATAGACTTTCTCAATATGTTTGGGTGTCAGCATCTGTCATTCATCATGACCATGATTTACTTATTTATCTTCTAATTTCAGCATTATTTCTATGTCCAATATTCTTCCTATTTTTTCAACAAAAAGTTTTACAAATTTAAGAAAGAGAATATTTTAGCAGATTTGAGGTTTCAGAGTAAATCCTGGTGGTTGCATAGAAATTGGCTTGCGGCTGTACAGGAAGGAGAAAGCAAGTCATCCAATTTCCACATTGCAGCCAGAGTCATTTTTCTAAAACCCACAATTATAGTCATAGATTTTTCTGTTTTTAAAAATCTTCTGGGACTGGGGAGATAGCTAGATGATCTAAGTGCCTGGCTGCCAAGCACAAGGATCGGGTTTGATCCCCAGTACCGCAGGTTGTTTTGGCCCTGGAACCTCGGGCACACTGTGCTGGCCACCAAAACCATGTGTGGTGGTACATGCCTGTAATACCACTGTTGCACAGACTGAGACAGGAGGATCGCTATGAGTCTGAGCTGCGTAGTGAGACCCTGTAGAAAAAAAAACTTCTGAAGGAAAATGAATGAAACATGTGCGTTATTGTTTCCTTCCAAGTTCTCTGACAAGATTACTAAATTCATACAAAAGGGGAAATTTAGTTTCACCACTACCACCCTGTGTGGCATTTTAGCTAATTGCCTTGAGGTGCTTATTTCCATTGAGTCAGTAGAGGTGACCCATGTAGAGCAGTGCTCAAGTCACCAGAGGCAGAAAAGAGACTCTTGATTTTAGGTGTACTCAGTAAGATAGCAAGCTATTACACTCTAACTATTACTGGGGAGCTTATGGCTAGAATCAATAACCCAGAAGTCAGTACTGCTGAAAAGGCCCAGCCCACTAGCTGAACCTGTCCGAATCAAAGCAGCTGGCAGAAGACAGCACCACCATCTAATCCAGAGCATGGCTAGGGAGCAAGCTCTTTAGTTCAGTGCTGGTCCAATTCCAACTAACAGAGTGGAACTCAAAGCTCTCCTAGGCCACTTTCTCTCACAAACATCTACCTCAGTGCAGAGAAACAGGCCTTCTATGTCATTTAATTCCCACATCCTTGGAGAGAGACTTATTCTGATTTGCTAGCTACCCAGTAGCTTCTAATGTCAGAAAACCTACAAACAGACCTACACAACATGAAGAAAGGAAAGTGTACTCATGACACTGCCAATCACCCTGAGAGTTAACACTCTTTGAGTGCTTAGTATGTGGAGAATTGTGGCTTCGTGTTCTATATATTTAATTATCATAAGGACTCCATAGTCCAATACTGTCGTTAGTTTTATTTTGTAGGTAACCTAAGAGGTATATGATGCAGCTGGTAAGTTGAAAGATGGAATTTAAACAAAGCAGTCTTAACAAACAAGCCATAGAAGGTGTGTCCGGCCAGCCAATTGGTTGCCTACGTTTATCACTCTGGTCATTCAAAGAAGATGTGCTGGGTACAGGACGAGCTGGCAACTAAAGAGGAGAATTAACCTGGGCAGGTAGGTCAGTGTCCTTCAGTGGGACTGTAATAAATGTTAGTGGATAATGTGAAATACCTACTGCCCACTTTCAATAATAATCAAAAGATAATGGCATTAATATGTTATTGATTGAATCACATAAAGAGAACAAAACAAGATTTTAAAAAAGCAGATTATTTTTAGTATGAAAATATACAAAAGCCCTTGAAAAGAATGAAGGAAGAATGAAATAGATGTAGCCCCAGTCTGAATTACTAACCTAAAAGCCCAACTTCAGAAATTAGAGTGTAGAGCAAAAAGGTAATGAATTGCAAATTTTGAGATTAAATGTAAGACACAGAGAAGAGATAGATGAGACATGAGAAAGTTTTGAGTAGAAAATTATTTCCCACACTGAGAGACAACATGATACTTCAGATTGGAGGGTCTCAATAACGCAGGAATCAACATCTTTTAAAAGCATATTTTTAAAAATCTTCAAAGAAATATTGTTGCTAAATGACAACTCTCTTGTGATAGCAGTTCTAAGAGAAGAAAACAATTATCAATCTATGGGGTGATAAAATGCTTCAAGCCCCCCAAAATAATTGATGCCATGTGTAAAGTATAATAGATGTGAAGAGAATCTGGAAATACAAATACATAAGAAAACATTAGCAATAATCACATTGAAAAATGTCAACTTATTTTAACATAATAAAAGAGAAATACAAGTTTACTTAACTCTGGTCTTAAGGGAAATGAAAACTTGGTTACTAAATTCATAATATTATGAAATAAAATGACTTCAACTAAAGTGTTAAGCCACCCATAGGTCTGTCCTGTTTGTTTCTCCCCCTTGAGATGTTCTTCTCAGAATTACCGCAGTCCACCTCCTCAGCTCCACATGCCTCTGCTCCCATCTCTCCTCCTCATACAGATCTCTCCTGATTCCCTCATCTAAAGAGCATTTCTCATGACCCTTAGTGATTTTTATGATAAAGCACTGCCAGTGCAAGTACATATTCCTTTTCTTTACTGACAACCCCTCTATAAACTCCTTTGGGGAAGGACAATTATTCTGTTCACTGAATCATCCCAAATGCCTGACACATATTAGACTCAATGAACATGAAGCAACACCATATATAAAGTGTACCTATAAATCAATAAAAATAAAACTTTACCCTCCCCCCCAAAAAAATGAAAGGGCCAATAAGTGAATGTATAAAATTGGGGTTACCTTTACCAATAATCAAAATGTAAGTTAAATCAATGAAAAACTATTTTATAGGTAGATAACAAAAATTTTAAATATTGATAATATTCTACATTAGTATGATGGGGAAAGCATAAAATATATGTGTGTGTATGTGTACATACGTATGTTTGTATAACTATGTTGGAGCAGGCTAAGAACTCCAGGTACAGCCTCCCTGAGTTGCCCAGGATGGGCTTGGAGCTGCCATCCTCTGGCTTCAACTTCTTGGACTACTAGGATTACAGATATGGGCCACGTTGTCTGGCTCATAGGACATTTTTAATGTCAGTTTTTTCATGGCTTACCAATATTTCTTGATCCAGGAAAAATCTTCCTATGAGGAATTTTCTTATAGAAATGTGTTCACTAAACTCCAAGTATGTAGACTATAAAATTTTGTCACATTTTTAGAAAGGTTGAAAACTAAGTTGGTCCCATTTTTTACGCAGAAATAAACTATGGAATAAAACAGGACACAAGAAGTTGAGAGCTCTGTTACGGTACATAGAGAAAATGTGAACTTGCCTCTGTAACTATCTGGAAGACAGAGATCCCTGGCAATTTGTTTCCTATTTTTAGTATTTCTGTGTTTGAAATGTTAGGTTAATATCTAACATTCTACAAGCAGAAGGATATGAGACATGATGAGGATTTTTGAAACAGTTGGAGCCAAATTTCTCAGCTCCGTGGAGGGCTTATTAGTCTTTGGGGAAGGCTTTCAATACACTACTGAGTTCCGTGTGTTGGTATCTCTTTCAGAGCGTCTCATCTCTGAAAGAAGCAAACTTATGCTGCAGATTTCCTTTTTCCTTACACAGCGTTAGTCTGATTTGAGTCAACACAGCCACATTGGCCTCGAAAGGAGGCCCCGCCCCTACCATGCCCCACGCTCTGCTCCGCGTATGATTCAATTGCTCCACATTTTTCATTTAAAAAAATCATCTTTTTCATGCTTCCTTGTCCTTGTTCACAATATCTTCTCTGCGTGGCAGCCCTTTACTGTCTTTTCTCCTTTCCAAACTCCCAATTATTTTTTGAGACAGGTTATGTGTCCCCTCTTATATGAAGCCTCCTCTACCTCCCCACTGGGAAATTCTTTTCCTCTGATTTAACTCACCACACAACGTTATCACTCAGTAGCACTGGGCACGTTGCACAGTAATTATTTATGTGTGTTCATCTCCCTGATCTGACGACACACTAGTTTTCCTCCATCTTTGCACGTCTAGCCTCTCTGGTACAACATCTGCTTTGTTACATTTTCTTAATCTCAATATATATGGCTTGAATTACACAAAGATACTCAGGCCCGACTGAGAGTTTATGAGTTAAAAGTAAAAGTTCACCATTTCCTTGTTCTTCCCTTTGAATGATTATTTAATTTTCCAGGCTGATAAGGTCAGCAGTTACAGTATTATAACAAAGAGTGAGGTGGGGTTTAATGTCATCTCTCCTCGGCCCTCCTCAGACTTTAGACCCAGAGAGATTTTGCTGTCCCTGCTGAGATGTGTTCAAGTGCGCTTCACCCTTCAGCCCTTTCTTGTTTCATTCTGTCTTGCTGGTCCTGACTACATATTCTTCTGGGCGCCCTTTTCCACAAGTGAGAGCACTGCTAGACTTTGGGTCCCAGTTTTTGTCTCCCTGTGCAAGTTTCCAGTTTGTACCTGAGAAGCGAATACTACTGAGATTTCAACCACAAACCAGAGAATGCACAAGCCAAAATGAGTATTGTGAAAATTACACTAATGAATATGAAAATCGAGTAAAGTCCTAGTTCTTTGGTTTCTTAACACATTTGTAGTTTCTCCTGATGGTTTTTTTTTAGGTTTCCATATATTCTGTATAATCTTATTACTTCTTATCCTTGTTTTTAATCTTTCCACATTTCAAATAGAAAAGTAGGAGTCTTACCCCATAGCTGAATTGAAATTTAAACATATCTGAGATTTTCAGAAGTGACTTTGTTGATTATATGTATTCTAAATAAGAATGCAGATGATTTTGTTGCCTGTCTAAGGAAGGTTCTAAGAGTTGTACAAGAAAACATGGTGAGTAATTAACTATTTTGATCCATACAAATACTCAAGACTGACCTATAATCTCATGGAGAGAAAAGTCTTTGGCAGAAAAAAAAAGTGCTTCCATGTGAATCTCCTTGAAATAAGAAGACAGCATAAACAAGTGTCTTACACCTGGCATACAGCACGGCATGGAGGGCCTGCACGGCAAAGGCCGAGCAATGTGGAGTGCCCCTGGGCTCTGCTAGTGTTTGCCATGTTAAGAATGCCAACACCAAACTCCCTGAGCAGACATCGGCTCCAAACTTCCCTCCCCAAATCTAAAAGGTCATTTCATACCTCTTTTCTGTTTTAAGTGTAAAATCTGACCATGTTTTTATTTATTTTTGTTGATTTTATTACCATACATGTATGCCAGGACTTTGCACAGGAAATAGTACCAAGAATCAACAAATGAGATTATACAGTATTTACTTCCTAAAATGTTTTAAATGAAATATTATTACCTACCATGGACATGATAGAACATAATATGTAGCTTTGTCAAGACATTAAAATTTGAAAAAAAATTAAAACTTGAACTACCATATGATTTAGCAATCCCCATTTGGGGCATAGGACGAAGAGGAATAAAATCACTCCCTGGAAGAGAGAGCGGCATTTCCACGTTCATTGTAACATTCTGCTCAGTAGCCAAGAAGCAACATAGGAGTCCATAGACTAATGAACACATAGAGAAAACACACTTATACACTATACAATGAAATATTCTTTAGCCTTAAAGAAGAACGAAATCTTGTCATTTGCAACAACATGGATATACCTAGAAGACATTGAGCTGAGTACATGAGATGAACAAAGACAAGTACTGTGTAGTCACATATGTGGGATCTTAAGGACAGGAAGTCAAACTCTGTAGCACAGAGCAGGATGGAAGTTGCCAGGAGCCCTGTGGCAGAGGGAAAGGGAAGACGCTGGTGAAAGAGCACAAACCTCCAGTAAAGAGTATGTACTGGGGAGACAGTGTATGGCACGGTGGCCATAATAATAATCATGTAGATGTAGCATAAGTAACTTATTACTCTGTATTTTTACTATCCATCTTATATGAAGATTTTCTTCTGTGTAACATTAACAGAGTATATTTTTGTGTTTAAATTCATACCTTTCTATATTTTTCTGATTGTACAATGAAAGAATTACTAGATTCGAAGGCCAGGATATTTTTCAAGGCAGAATGATTTTTCCATAAAGTCTGTGCCAATTTGTATTCTCAACAATGAGCTTCAATTATACCCCATTTGCTCCAAAACTATTTAAATATATGTGAAAAATTTTCTCACACAAGTACACATTAATTTAATAACAACTGCATATATGATTAATTACATATACATATATGATAGCACAAGTTTTAGCTACCAAAACTTACAATTAACTTATATATTCAAATCATATCCATTTTGCAGGTGGCATCATCAAGTAAAATCAAATTAGGTGCATATATGCTATAGTGTATGTGAATCATACTGTGATGAGTACTGTTTGGTTTCTGATGTGTACACACATGGACACCACGGCTAGTGAGTGAACAAAGGCCAGAACACAGTTAAGTTATATAATTGTAATCCAGCCAATAGGACACTCGTTTCTCCCTGATCTTCTCTAAGCTGTATCAGTTCTGACTTTTACTTCTACTTTATGTTTAGCCTGGTTTGATCATTTTGTTTTCACAGCTTTGGTTTGCTAGGGTATTGTGATTCCCTCGCTCTTAAGAAACTCTGAAGCAATTTTCCCAATTGCTGTACAGAGAATATCCACTTCTTTCTTACTGTTTGATTGCCATGGTAGAAATGAAGAATTTGGAAGAGTGAGGGTTTTCTTTCCTTTTAGTTAGTGAAAATGAAACCATTTCAGTGTAACATTGTCATTAGTCTTTTCCCTAAAAGCTGCAGATTGTCATTAACTGACAAAATATTCTGCTGCCAAGAGCTTGCGAGCACCGTATTTGTTGTCTGATGCCAAACATCCTCTTTAAATGCTAATGAACAAAGTATGGCATGCATTCTGTTCTTGATAGATTATGCCTATACCTTCTGTGGTCAACAGCAGGGGAATTCCCAGCCCATATGACTTCCATTCTGGCTCACTCATCTCCTTAGCACTTATGAGGCAGTTAGCTTTTAGACTTAGTATTCCTTCTTACTCCTACGTCAACTACAACAGCACAGCTCAGCTGTACCCTTAGGAGCTGAAAAAACAAGGGTGCAAGGCACCTCCCTCTCAGGAAGCCCCCACTACTGCCCTCCCACCAAAACAAACACAGTAAACATTTAGCTCACATCTAGATGTCCTTTGCTGAATCTAAGTAGCCACATTACAGAATGCTTGGGACAGTTGACTTCCAACTTGTTTAGCCTTTTCTCCTCAGGCAATTGGGAGTCATCACGGAATTTAGGAAAACATGGTAATGTGATATGGTGAAATATTTGGGAGGATAGTAAAAAAAAATATGAGGCAAACACATAAGTAGGCTTTGTAGTAGCCTAGACCTGCTCTAAGATAGTATGAATTTAATACGATAGATAGGAAAGGATTGGGAAAGATCCTGCCTAGTACAGTAGACCATTGCCTTTAGGTCTAACCTATTTTGAGTTTTATCAATGCTTTATCACACATGGCTGTGTTTAATTAATGTTTCATTAAACCATGTAAATCTCTGTTTTTGTCAAGTTTTTACCCAGTAAGTGATTGTTATGATAGGGTCTAAAATTTGAAATTATTATAAAGTTTTGATGAGACAATGAACTAAACCTTGTCACATCCTACCTAGCTTGTATTATGTGTCAAATCTTGTGGTAATCCTCACTTGCTAGATAATAAACTTATAAACCTAGCAGCTTGCAACCACACCTGCTTTTTTATATCTTACAGGTGTTCTATGCGAAAAGTGTAGGCATAGGCAGACAGGACTTCAGCTGACGGTCTTTCACCTGCAGCCATAAAACTGTGAGTTATGCTGTAATCTTTTCTGGAGCTCAGAGTACTCTTCAAGCTTGCTTGACTGTTAACAGACCTCAGTGTCTCGCACTGTAAGACAGGATTCCTCATTTTCCACAGGGACAATCAGTGGGTCACTCAGCTATTAGTGCTTACTCAGATATATGCTGAGCTGTAAAAGGCTCAAGTCAACAACTTCTGACATTGCCAGTCCTATGGAAAACCCACTACTATTATGGACTACTGGACTATATTGGAATAATTTGCTGAATTCACACATCTACAATATTTAAATGACAATGGAATACCTTTCTCTGACAAAACTAAACAAAAAAGGGGGATACAAATGAAGGACCATTTGTATCTTTATATTCAAAATAGTTTGGATAGATATACAGCTGCATTCTCTTTATTCAATGAATAGAGAGATTTGTTCTAATAGTGTTTGTGGACATGATATCATGCCTGCATCTTGTACAATGAATAACCACTAAGACAACAATATTCAATGTATTGATTATTGAAACTGTGCTAGTAATCAGTTTTGAAACTGTCTCATTGCTATTTGCTTCTCAATAAAATTATTTTAAAAAAAGAGATCCCTGCCAAGTGCCCTATCACAGGTCTTCTCCTACCATGCCATTTGCTTCTTCAAGGCCACCATGAAAACACCTGTGTTTGGAGTGATGAAACAGGGTCCTCTAAGATATGAGTCATCTAAGAAGTGACTCTTCCATCACCTTTAGCATTCAGTTGGCTTCAACCACAAGCTCTGTAATTCTACATGTGAGAGAAGATTAAACAAGGGTCTGCGTCACTGGAATCCTAAAGAGTACTACTTAGCAGTGTGTGTGTGTGTGTGTGTGTGTGTGTGTGTGTGTGTGTAGCTCCATATCTTCTTTATGTGCTATCTTTTTCATCTTTCTTGGTGTTGGATTTACCCTCTCAGGATTCTCTGTGAAACCTAGGGATTTCTGGCTTGAAAATTTCACAATTAAAACCTTTTCTGTGAGAGAAAATGCAGTACTCTAGAAGAAACAGGTTTGAAAGAACATCAAGTAATTTGTGGATGATAATATGACTGCTTAGGGACTAATAACTCGGGTTGGTCAATGGGCTTTCATGATTATAGGAAGCTCCCTCCCTCACTAAGGTATAGAAGGAAGTTTGTTGATTCCTAGAAAGTAGTGGATCTGGAAACAGAGGTAGGCAAATGAAAGCATAGCAGAGGGATGTTTTCACAATAAAATATTACAGATATTTTAAAATATAGTGCTCCTTTATCTACTTCCCACATTCTGTCAATATTAACATGTTACTATGCTTGCTCTACCAAATACCTATCAATACACCTTGACCTTGATCCATTTTGAATATACTACAGACAGCAGTATATATGTTCTAAAGACAACAGTATGGCTATTATTACTTTAGTAGATTAGGTTGAAACTAAAGGCCAAATCATAAGCAGTCTATTAGATAAACTTGAAAGGACAAACTTTCCAAGACCATTATTTCTCAAAAATTGGTTATCATTTTCCTAAGTCTAACTGATGAAAGGTAATATCTATCTTTATTAAAGTGGAAAATTTGTCTGAATACACCTATTACATTCAAATAATATTAGAAATAAAGGCAGAAATAACATAGCGCATCTTCACTATTCATTGAAGGGAAATGGTCATCCAGCCCACTTATTTGTCTGTGAGAACACTTGGAATGGGGTACCTCTTCCTCACCCCTATTATCTAGTTGGCTGCCAGCTTCTCTCTGTTCTTTCTACTCCCTCCCTTCCCACTTCCTCAGGTATTTTTTCTGATTTACAGCTCCGCCTTTTCTTTCTTTTTTTAAAAAACAATGTATTTAGTACAGGGGGTACAGGGTCTCACTACACAGATTAGACTCATAGTTATCCTCCTGTTTTCAGCTGCCCAAGAGCTGGGATTATAGGCATGTACCACCACTCCCAGACTCAGTTGCCTCAGCACACCCCAGGGGTGGGGCCGGCGTGGCATGCAGGGGATGGAACCCTGGTCCCCTAGCCCAACTCTGCCTTTTCAACTCTCCCTTTCTCTGAGAGTGTCAAATAACAACTCCACAAATTGTGCCTCTGACTTGGGTAAATTATTTTAATAAAATACTATTTAGATTCTAATATAGTTATTGTTCTAAATATATATCTGGTTTACGCATTCTTTAAAACTTGATTTTTCCCCCCTTGAAGGAGAAAGACCAACCTGTAAATACAGTAGGCAAAGTCCAGTAAATATCAGGTATTTTGTAAATGTCTTTGTCAATGTCCTAAATAATTGTGGAGGATACTTACATCAACCATTTGGCTGTTGTTGACTGGTTACCTGAGATGCCTGTGGATCTTGATTACTTCCAGTTAAGGAAATGCTCTGAGTTGGGCCTACAGTGATCTGGCTCAGGTTGATGTTATGGCACATCTTGGAAGAGCATTATTTGGGATGATATTCATACAAAAAAGTAAGTATTATGTCATGCCACTTTATTGGAGTTTGTTGCAGCATTTAGCATATTATAAGTGGTACATGCTGTTGAAAAGCAACAAAATTATTCTGCCTGCAACATTTTTTTGGAAGGTGCTTAAGATCTATATTGGAACTGAAATTATAGTAGATCTGAACTAATTGATTCAACACATTGAAAATGACAATTGTTCAATAAATGGTAATAGGAAATTTATCCCTCTTGGAATTTTATCCTCCTCTGTACAAGCATATAAAAAATAAGCCTTTATTTTAAAAAAAAGTAAGAAAAATATTTTTCTGAACTTATTCACCAAAATTCTCTCTAATTGAGAGAATGTCTATGTAATTGTCACTATTTATATTTTTTTACAAGTAAATACTTTAACTTTTAACCAAATAATAGGACATCTTTACAGACTTAAAACCCAAGTTCTGATTTTTTCATAAAGTGGAAACTTGAAATAGCACAGGCTTAATAACTTACTGTTTTTTGTTGTCCCAAGTCAAATATTGTCTTTATTCAATGCTTTTGGTTTTCACTATCATTGCACTTATGAACTCCTTTTTAAACTAAATGAATCAAATCCAAGATTTATAAGATACCAAGTAATTCCTGAATATTTAAGTAGAAATTTTGGTCATTTAGATATTGGAAATAAGCTATTTGGATACAAGGGAAAAATATTTATATTTCTCTAAAGAGTCTGTTATTCAAAGGACTTTTCTATTATTCTAATTATCTACCTTAATATACTTTACAATGCAATTCCATTTTCATAATTTCAACAGAAAAAAAAAGACCCACATCGTTTTATTAGTGAAATTGAAATGCATTGTATGTTCACAAATGATAGGGAAAACTTATAAAAATGCATGCATAATTTTTTAGAAAATCAATTGATATGGATTTCTCTGACAATCAAAGGTGTAGTATGAATACTTTATTGTCTGAACTTGAAGACATTGCAAGCACGGCTACCAAGGACACACTACATTGTCATGAGGACCCTGGCTTTGCTGTTGTGAAATTCCTGACTTGGGCAAGTGTTGTATCTCTCTTAGCCTGTTTTTATATTAAAACTGAATCAATCAAACCTCCTAGATTGGACTGTTAAGATGAAAATATCCTGTGTGTTAAAATCCCTCTTATGCTTGTAAGCACACAAAGGGTCTACAAGATAACAATACGCAATATAACAGACACTGCTGAATTCCTATCATTTAGTGAAATCCTGTAGCTTTTCTGATTTGTTTTACCAGTTTTCATTCTCTTTAAAAAAGATAAAAGACCTTTCCATGGTTTCTGTAAAGAAATTGAAAGTGAAAGTTATTTTTCTTTTACAAAGACTAATGATTGGACATATCTCAGGGCAAAATATATGTAGGCTTAGAATTTGGAATGTATGCAACTTTTTTCCTGACAAGTGTGACAATGTAGAGAAGCTAAAGTGACAGAGCATGGTTTCTGGACCTACGCCTCCACCAGTCAGACTGTAACCTTGACAGAAGGAGAGTGTTTCATAAGAGCTCAGCCTTTTCATCTCTAAAGTGATAAAATGAATGTGTTAAGCATGAGGCTCCTCTTTCAGCACTTAGAATTACAACTTCTTCTCTTCCTTCTCCTTCTCTTCCTCCTCTTCCTCTTTTCTTTTGCCTTATGTTAGAAAAAATATCTAAAAGATCTAAGTAAATGGAATTTGAATTATTTTTCTTAGAGAAGTATAGCAGCTCATCTCCCTTTCTCTGCTTTTTTTTTTTCAGTTGGTTTTTTGCTCCAATATGAATTAAACAGTAAATGATACTCCTCAGTTTCACAAATTCATCCTTCTGCTTATTCTTTAGACTCTTCAATTTTACTCTGCATAGCTCAAAGCCATTAATGAATTATTTTTCAAAATAATAAGTTTTTTTACAATGATCACAGCAAGCCTAATTTGTCAAGAAAATGGCACAAATTCTATACATTTCTTCAATAGATTATAGTCTCTAAAATTATTTCCTACAGTGGACTGGTTAATGTAGGCCAAGTACAAACTTTTAAGACACAATCTCCTGCACAGGTCCTTTTCAGTATATTGAATGAGGCAAAGTATTGGATGATAATAAGTGCATTTATAAGCATTATTCCTATAGTGAAAAAAGGTTAATTTGAAAGTCATTCCTCCATTCAAGAAGAACAATTTTCTCTAGTCTTCTGACTATTTATAGAAAGACCTTTACATGTGCAAACTAATTAATAAATGGGATCAATTTCAAGGTATTTTTTCTGGTTCATCACCACTTAATCATTCAATTTAAAAAACATTTTAAAGGCCAAGTCTAAAATAGATTTGCACCCACGCCCCCAGTGTGAATTTTTCATTCTTTACAACATGCAGTAGGTACTGTATAATGACCTTTTCTCTGTTTGGAACAGGGATTAGAATAATACATTTGACCCTTTACAGTCACCTGGGAGAGATGTTAGTCTCCATGTTCAATAAACTGAAATATGTCTCAAGTGTCCCAAGGTTAAGGCCATGACTTTAAACTATTTAACACAGAGTATCATACTGATTTACTTAGACTCTCAAGCTTTTAAAAAAAATTATTGGACTGAATTATATATACTTTATCAGAACAATTTCTTTTCTTCAAACAATTAAAGCAAATATTTTACATTGCAAATAAAGAGAGTTAACCTAGATGCATTGTGCATTATAATAAAATTTATAGCTGCATAAATAGCAGTGTAAACTTACAGAAAGACTAGTAATTATAGTGCCATTGATGGTCTTTGTTGCTTTAATTCTGAAGCAGCCAGAATGATTAAACTGAATCTTAATCGACTTCTCCATTAAAAATGCTGGCAGAGGAGCTCCTTTAACCTTTCCCATTGATTGAACACAACAATCACCATTCAATTATAATGCAAAAGGACATTTGTTATAATGTAGAAAAGATGCATGAGCCATTTCCTTTTACTCAAGACAATCAATGAGATGACTCCTACTTCTGCAAAGGTGAGAATGCTCTACCTGAGAGTCTGCTAGAGTCAAAAACCAAACAGAAACCTCCTCAATGTACAGAGGGGCAGGAGCACACTGAGGAAACTAATCTGGAACAGATTCATTAAGAAGCAATGCATTTTCATCACTATTTACAGTAGCCACATCTACCCATGATATAGTGTCTTACTTCCTAGGGTTTCCAGTACTTAAATTACCATGATCAAAGGCTTAATGAATGTGGTTACTGGCCCTTTTATATGTGCGCTCAGTGCATCCTTAATAATACAAATCAAGGCAATCCTGGTAATTGGAATAACTGAATTTTAAACTGGGAAGGAACCTGCACAGATTAACTGATTTATCTGAGGTCAAACAGCTAATTGTAACAAACCCAGAGTTGGATCCAAGTCAATCAATTCCTCATTCAACGTTTGTTTTAGTTGTCACCTCTGAAGTATATTTCACTTTTGGTTACATGTTTTTTACCTGATTGTATATTTGTATGAAGTTTCATATTCTTACATTATCTGTTCAATAATGCTTACATTATCTGTTCAATAATGCAAGATTAGTTATATTGTTCCAAATACACAGTGGTGGTAGAGTGAAAATTATGTTGGATTCTTTGCTCTTCTTCCTGTTGAAAGGTAAAATATACAACACACTTCTGAAGTGTAGAGTGAGTTAATGACTTGACCATTAAAAGGTAGCAGAAACAAAATGAGTGTGTGCAAACACCTATGATTCCTGCATTGTGGGAGGGTGAAGCATTGAATGCATTTGAGTTTTGTCTCGAAGTAAAAAGTAAAAAAAAGTGTTGATAGTACAGCTGAATTTGAAGTCAATTCTTTGTACCATGAAAAAAAATGAAGTAAGGTTGTGGGACTTTAGATTCTTACTACATCAAAATAAGCTCTAGGACTCTTGCTGGTGCTGCTCGGCATGTGTGCTCTGGAATGCTTGATTTCCACCATGTCATAAGGAGATGCGATCCAACCACTAGAAAAACCAGATGCAGACATTCAAGTGAAAATGGCATTTTAAACAGAAGACTAGATGTGAAGAAGAGCCAAAGAGAGCAGGTGGCATTCACGGATAGAGCTCTGGGCACAGGCTGCTACAGAGCGGAACACCTGACCAAGAAGGCCTTTCCTGTCCCCGCAGATTGACTGATGCTCAGGCAGATTTCCTCTTAAGTTTTCTTTTCCTTATGCATTTACTTTAGGAAGTTACTTTTGCAGTTGAAATTCTTTGCCTGCCCCTTAGACATGTAAATTTTACTGACGGTTTTCTAATCATTGAATACTTTAAGGACCTAGGGGCCCATGCTTATCAAGACATGAATAGAAGCCCAACCTCCCAGAAGCCTTTTCAGAAGATAGGAGCCCACATCAGCAGACACAGAAGGCTGAACTTGTCCTCAGATGTCCCGCCACACTTCTCTACTAGCCCACACCAACACTTTAAATCTTTCCCACTCTCTGTTTCAGTAGAGTTGATTTCCGTCCTTCTCCATGGTTACAATAACTCAACTAGTCTCCTTTGTTTAATTTTGGTTCACACAGCTTTTGTTGGACACAGCTATAGTCATTCATTTCTCCTTGCCTGGCACCATAGTTACCAAGGGGCAGGGTTGAGTCCTTTCTTGTGGTACATGCCCGTAACTCCTCTCGCCATAAGCACACAGTCAACCACAACCTTCCACAGAAATGCATCCAGAGGTCTTTTCAGTGTTTAGCTCCATTAACTTCAGTGTAAGGAGACGGGTCTCAGATGACCCATAATTTTGAGTAGATACCTAAACTATGTCTTCTGAGAACAATTATGTGAATTCTGCTTGTTATTGAAAATGACAACATTTCATATATAAACCCCCATAGTGTGGCTTTCATTGGTTTACTTATTTTCATGTATTATATACTCATATTGTGTCTTATTAGTAATTTTCCAGATGATGAAATATATTTTCTGAAAACATACCCTTGCTCCATGTACCTCTTTTGGTAGAGTGGGTGTCACAAAAAGGATATCTCAAATCCCACTGTCATGATACAGAAAAAGGAAACTCCCAATCTGCTAGATCTCTGGTATAAGTTTGTGTTCTTTATAATTACAGAATAAATTTTGGAACAACAGAGATTAAGAGAAGAATATATTTATTGCTGGAAAGGAAGCATCCACCTGAGAGTCAGAAGAGGTCTGAATGGATTTCCGAGAAACCTGCCCTTTCTAGGAATTTTATGGAGCAATACCACGAGGTAAAGTGGGTCCAAGGTGGGGAAAAATGGGAAATCTCAAGGTGGGCACTTGGTGGGACAAAATAATGGTCAGTGAATAAAATTATGTAATTGTTTATTCATATTTTTTAATTTTTTTATTTTTTAAATTTTTGTCTTCATATTCTGCAGGGACTTAAAGTTCAACATATCAATACTTGATGGAAAATACCTGTTCCATGTTATGCCTAAGATGTTTGATATTCAGACAGATAGGTTAAACCCAGCTGCATATGTTGTAGGGTAATAATAAACTTCTCTTCTGGAAGGTTAGCAACCTAAGTTTGCAGACCAAAAATCAGAGAAAAAGAAGGGCTGCAAGGACAACCAACATTTTGGTTCTAGCCTTTCAAGGTCAGTGAGGACTCAGGACACAGGAGAACCTGTACTGTAACATCATGTAACTTAGTTGTGTCTCAAATTTTCTGATCAAGGAGATTATGGGGCTACAGAGGAAAGTGATCGATGATGTAGAGTGTGCCTAAGGAGAGTCACATGGAGAGAAAACATTCTCTCAGGCTTTCACAGAGCAAATTGGTCAAGCAATGGCTGTGAGTCATCCACATGACTGACACTGACAAAAGAGCTACAAACTGGTATAGGACTTCAGGTTAAATCCTGAGAGGATTTGACTAACCTTATCAGATCCAAAAGTTACATTTCTTGTTATATATGTCTTGCTTTATCTTGGTCTTAACCATCCAGCAGAAAAGTATAAAAATGAAGTATAAAAAGTAAAGCCACATTAGTATGCTGAGCTGTAAAAAGCTCAAGTCAATAACTTTGGACATTGCCAATCTTATGGAAAACACACTGCTATTATGGACTACTGGACTAGATTGAGACATTCTCCTGAATTCAAGCACCTACAATATTTACTTGACAATGGAATGCCCATCTCTGACAAAACTAACCCAAAAAAAGTGAGATAGAAATGAATGACCCTTTTGTATCTGTATACTCAAAATAGGATAGATATACAGCGCCACTCTCTTAATTCAATGAATAGAGAAGTTTGTTATAATAGTGTTTGAGAAAGGATATCATGTCTGATCTTGTACAATAAATAACCACTAAGCCAACAATATGCAATGCATTAATTATTGAAAATGTGCCAATAATCAGTTGTGAAACTCATTGATATTTATTTCTCAATAAAATTATTTTTAAAAGATTATAAGTATAATTAGTCAGGTGAGCTTGATAAAATCAGGATCAAATGGGAAGGTAGTCACATAGCAGAGGCATGAATACAGTACAGGGGCTTTTCTGGTAGAAAGTTGGGTTAGTGGCTCTACATGGCTTTTCACAGCGACTGATACCTATTTAGAAGATCAACTCTGATGTTTAACCTTGGGAAATCTGTGGGTTCATTTGTTTTATCTTTTGTCTTCAGATCTGGTCCACAGATGGAGGTGTCTGTCTCTCCCACAGTTGTGAGGGATCTTGTCTCCTGTACCAGCTCCTTCAAGGACCCAGCCCTGTCTGACAGCCTATAATATTTCTATCTAACTCAGCTGCCTACAACAGCCCCAGTTTCACAAGCACTAGAAATATTAATATAAGCATTCATTGAAGGGCAAACTCAGCTGTACACACAGGGAAGATGGGCAGGCTTGAAGATTTGGAACCACACAAGGAGGCTCTGGGCACTGGGACTTGAAGACAGTTCCTTTAGAGAATGGAAGGTAAACTGAGAAGTTATTTTCTGTGGGCAGAAAGATCTGCCCCCAAGCTTGGGGAAAACAGCAAGTTCTATCTCGTGTAACAGGTTTTGACTGTATCACTTGTGAAACAGAAGAACTTTGATGGGTGATTGCCCAAGAATTAAAGCCCTTCCAAAGTCAACCTACTCACATGACTTTCCATTGCAGATGGCTGTGAAGGTACAGAGGGGCCATTAGCGGCAGGGCTGTACCTTTGGCTTCCCTCTTTTGCTCAGTTTTGTATTACATCCTAGAACTTGTATGTGCAGGTCATGGTTGCCTCACAGTGCGTATTTATTTATTTATTTATTTATATTTCATTCATTTAGCTAAGTTCATTGGTTCACTTTAGGTATTCAGGAAGTAGAAGGGATGGGGTCTATACTACAATTAAAAATACTTTGAGTTATCAAGTAGAAAGGTCTTTTAAAAAATGTATTGGGAGGGGCCAGTGAGATAGCTCATCAGACTAAAAGGCCTGCTCAGGCAAGCACGGGGAACATGGTTCAATCCTCGGCACTACTTGCCGTGCCAGCTCCACCCTCAGGGTGGGCTGACCTGGCCAGAATCTGGTTGTAGTGGAGCATACCTGTAATCTCCAAGCTGGGGAGGCTGAAAACAGGAGGATCACCACGAGTCTGAGCTGCAAACTGAAACCCTGTAACAACTAAATACGTTTTTTAAAAAATGTATTGGGATCTCTTTCTCTGGGAAGTTTTACCTAATTTAATTCTCTGTTGAAGTTCTTTAAGTGACTCCAAGAGCAGAAAAGTATAATCCCTGGATTCTACCCAGTCACCTAGAGCTTCTGACTCTGACCCTTAGCACCTGCTGACAACTTTAAACAACTCTTAGAAGAACCTTATATCTTAAATGAACTTTTCAAAATCTATAGAGCTTTTTTTTTTTTTTGCATCTTGTTTGGTTTGCTTAATAAGGCCATTTTTCCTGAATTCAAACTTCTTTATGTTTAGATCAAATTTCTTGATGTATTATTTCTATCTGGCCTATGAAGTCCAGGATATAAGAAGATATGGATGAATTTTATGCATGCAACATTCCCATATTAAGTTAGTACATTATATCAAAAGGGTTATTGAGAGGTCTAAGGGTAGCATTAAATTGCCAGTAGAAAAAAAGTAGGATACAAAAGGAATCTATCACACAGAGAAGAAAATAAAAGAAAATCATGTCCAAGGAACAAGGAGCCCACTTAGGAAAAGTGACTTCGGAGTGAGCAGGTGATTTGTTTAAAGGAGGTGTAGAAGTTTGATAAGTGAGTTGCCAGATTTGAGGTAGAGGTAGAAGTGTACTTTGGAAAATATTGAGAAGAAAACCAGAAAAGCCATATTTTTTAAAGTGAATTAAGGTTTACATATTTTTCTACAAAAAGTTTCCCATAGAAATAAATTTTTTTCTTAGAAAATATGGAGAATTTGCTTCTAAATTCATCTGAATTGAAAAGTTTTAAAGCATAGAAAGGAACAAGTAGGCCTGGGGAGATAGCTTAGTAGAATAAGTGCTTGCCTGCAAGCACAGGGTCCTGAATTCAATCCCCAGTACCAAAAAAGAAAGAAGAAAAAGAAAGAAAGAAAAAAAAAAAGAAAGAAAGAAAGAAAGAAAGAAAGAAAGAAAGAAAGAAAGAAAGAAAGAAAGAGAGGGGGCCTGCCCCTTAGCTCAGTTCTTTAAGTGGCTGCTTCAAGAAAGCAGTCAGGCTCAGGTTGCTGTGGTTCGATCCCCACAACTCACTCGAGCCAGCCAGTCATGCCTTGAAGGCATTCGGAGCAAAAAAAAAAAAAAAAAAAAAAAAAGCACAAGGGGCCGGGAGATGGTTCAGTGGAATAAGTGCTTCTCTGGCAAGCGTAGGGGCCTGAGTTCAATTCCCGGTTCCGCCAAAAAAAAAGAAGAAAAAAAGAAAGAAAAAAAGAAAGAAAGAAAGAAAGAAAGAAAGAAAGAAAGAAAGAAAGAAAGAAAGAAAGAAAGAAAGAAAGAAGAAAGAATCAATCTAGCCCCCTTGGACCAGGGTTTCCATGAGAGACTCTCATTGCCCATCGTGCCCTAGGTCAAAACGCACAGCAAACAAAATGAAGCCATCAGAACCAAGGCAGTGGGGAGCTTTTTCATACCTGATCTGATACCTGCAGGTGGGATAGGAAGTAGGGGTGTCTTCAGCCACAGGGATTATCAAGCTATTGAAAGGAACCAGATGTTCTTTCATGACTGTAGGTGGCAAAACCTCCCTGGAAAGCCAGGCATAAAGACTGGGTTCTGAGCCTTGCTCTCAGCTGAGTTGGAATTGCCTAGACAGCTATGCACCAAGGTCTTTCAAGGCCAATCCTCCATAAATCACATCCTGAACTCTTAGCAATAGTTGAGAAAGAGTCCTAAGATTAAAAAGAAATGCTGGATGGTGTTTAGAAGGGATTTTACTATTGAAGTTTACAAGCTATTGTATGCATACCAACTTTTAAAGAATAAAGTACCATATAATAGGAGAGTTGCCCAAATGCCCTTAGATGTTCACCTAGCACCCTTTTTTGTGGCTATCTTCTGGTAGTAATAGAACTTGTGGATTTTAGAATGCACTTATATCTAACAGATCTTAGTTGATTTATATTTGTATTTAAGATTATACCACCAGGGAGATAGCTCAGCAGCATAAGCCTGGAAAGCACAAGGTCCTGAGTTCAATCTCCAGTACCAAAAATAAAATTAAAAAATAAGGTTATGCTAAACACTTCACTCAATTTTTTTCTGATATTTCCTTTATGACTTCTACTCTCTCTGTATAAAAGTTTTCCTGATATGAGTGCTTCATGCTATGCCTTTAATCTTGGAAAGTCAACTACTTTAGGTGACTTCTAAACACAGATTTTATTTTTTTAAAGTGAGAATAGTTTCTCTTTTTTTTTTTCTATAGGATATTTTATAGTGGATCACTGTAAATTCAGACTGGTAAAAGAAGCCTCCTGTATCTCCTTTACCCAGTTTCTTCCTATCATACCATCTTGCAAAGTTATAATACAGTCCTGCAATACTGACTCTGATACAATCAAGACACGGATGAGTGCCATCCCCACAAGAACTGTTCCACATTTCACTACACAACCACACCCACTGCCCTCCTCTCACCTTCTCTATCCTTGGCAACTACTTACCTGCTGTTCGTGTCTATAACTTTTTTCTGTATTTTAGGGAAGGGTTCACAGTGTGTTCAGGGTCTCACTACTTGACTGGACTCTTAGTGATTCTCCTGTTTGCAGCCTCCCAAGTGCTGGGATTACAGGCATGCTCCACCATGCCTGGTCTCAATTGCCATCTCAGAGTGTCCCCGGGGGCCTGGGGTGGGGCTGGCACGGCAGGTCGGGGGATCGAACCTCCAGGACCTGTGCCTGCATGAATGAAATTGTATGTCCTATAAACTTTAGTGCCTATAACCTTTCTTCCCACCACATAATTCACCATGGCCTCATCCAGGGTGTGACATGTATCAATAACTCAGTATTTGCATTATCGAATAGGAATCCATGTCCATTGTTTCTTGTTATTAGCTATTACAAATAAAACTGCTATAAATATTTATATACAAGTCTTGCAGGAAAGTAAGTTTTGATTTCTTTGGGATGAACATTTAGGTGCATAATTGCTTGGTTGTACAGTATTAGTATGTACAGTTTTAAAACAAGCAGACAAACTCTGAACTCTACTCCAGAGGGGAAGTGCCATTTTGCCCTCCACCACCACGGAGTAGAGGACCTCTTTGCTGCACATCCTTAGCTCCTGGAGTTGTGTTTAGACTTCAGCCACCCTCATGGTGGGTGGTGACATTTCATTATAGTGTTACTTTGCATTTCCTAATGGCTCACGCCGTTGGACATATTTTAGAGTTCTTATTCGCGTATGTGTATCTTCGTCAAAAAAAAAGGTCTTTTTGTGTATTTTTCTCGTGTTCTAAATGGATTGCTGAACTTTTGGTTCGGTGTTTTACTACTGTATTTGAAAGTCTATATAAAAATATTAGCTCATTTTTGTGAGTGTAATTTTTAAATATTTCATTCTGCTCTGTAACTTAATTTTTAATTATTTTATAGTACATTTCATAGGTCAAATATTTTTAGTTTTGTTGAAGTCAAATGTATCATCTTTTCTGGTTACAGATTATGATTTTTGTGTTAAACATAAAAATCTATATTCTAATTTTGAATCCCACAGGCTTTTCCCATGTTCTTTATTTTTTATTTGTTTGTCTTTTTTTTTTTTTCTGTATTTAGGGCAGGGTCTACATGGTGTTCAGAGTCTCACTACATAGATCAGACTCATACTGATCTACCTGCTTACAGCCTCCCAAGTGCTGGGATTATAGGCATGTGCCACCACGCCCAGTCTCAATTGCCATCTCAGCATGCCCCAGGGGCGGGGCCGGTACCAGCACAGCACACCACACTAGCGATCAAACCAGGCTGCTGAGCTCTGCCTAAGCAGGAACTGTAGTCAGCTGAGCTATCAGGCGGTCCCTCTCATGTTTAAAAGTCTTAAACCTTCATATTTTACATTTAATTTCATCATCCACTCAAAGTGTTAAGAGTTGTTAATTTTGTATCAGGTATTGGATTTAGATCAAAGTATTTTTTTCTTTCTTTTGGTTATAGATGTTCAATTACTCTAGCACCATTTGTAGAAAATTGTATTGCTTTTTTATATTGCAAACATGAATTTGGTATCTATACCTGTGTCCATTTCTGGCTTTTCTACTCTGTTCCTCTATATGTTTATTCCTTTAACACACAATCTTGATTATTGTATCTATATAGTCTTGAATATATAAGGGGCTGGGGAGATAGCTCAGTAGAATAAGCACTTGTCTGACAAGCTCAAGGGCCTGAGTTCAATTCCCAGTAACACACACACACACACACACACACACACACACACACACACACAAAGATAGATAGATAGATAGATAGATAGATAGATAGATAGATAGATAGATAGAGGTTATCTCTCTCAGTTCTTATCCAAAATTGCTTTAGATATTTCATTTCTTTTTTATGTCAATTTTAATGAATCTTATTCATATCTACAAAGTTTTTATTAGTGCTTTCATAAGAATAACATTAAACCTATATAACTAGGGGAAATTGATATTTTCATTGTACTGAGTTTTTTAATCACTATATCTTCATGTTTTCTTTCATTTTTTTCATCAGCACTGCATTTTTCAGCTAACAAGTCCTATAAATATTTTGTTAACTTGTTATTGAGGTATTTTTTTAATTTAAAAATGGATTTTTAAGAGCTGATCAGATAGCTCAGGAGACTAAAATGCCTGTACAGGCAGAAGGCAGTGGCCAGGGTTCAATCCCCAGTGTGTCGTGCCAGCCCTGCCCCTGGGATGTGCTGAGATGGCTATTGGGCATGGTGGTATGTGCCTCCAATCCCAGCACTTGAGAGGCTGAAAACAGGTGGATCACTAGGAGTCTGGTCTGTGTAGTGAGGCCCTGTAGACCCTACTGACCCTGTACTAAATATATTTTAAAAAACGGATTTTTAGATCACTGTTCATGTGTTTGTGCTAGTGACTATAAACACAAATGATTTTTGTATGGTTATTGGTTGCTATAATCATGTACTCGATCTAGGAGACTTTCAGAAATTCTTTGGAAATTTGAAAACAAAACCTTAGTTGTCTCTTTCTAACTTGTATGTGTTCCTTCTTTTCTTTCCCTATTGCAATAACTAGACTATCTCTCAGTATGTTGGATGACAGTTGTGAGAGTGGACATTATTGCCTTGTAATTTTTATTTCAATCATCAAACATAATTTTGAAGCTTAAGAAGGCTTATTGTACTTATCCATATTTTGCTTATTGTATTTTTTTCCTTCTTAACATTCTATGATTCCTTTCTTTCTTTATTTTTTTATTTATTTTATTTTATTTTTTTTTTTGAAGAACTTCGTTTTGACACTAATGACAGATATTTTTTTGTTCTCTTTTATGGTAGAATGCAATTTTATCTCCATTCCTGTGACGTTTTTCATTGGATCTAGGAATTTGGACAACCGTTGTTTTTTTAATATTTCAAAAATATTGAGTCACTTTCTTCTGGTTCCCTTAGGCTCTGATGAGAAATCTGCTGTCGTCTTAATCATTTCCCCATTAGATAAGGTGTCTCTTCTTTCCTGACACTTTCAAGATTTTTTTTTTCTACATTAAGTTTTGAAAAGTTTGACTAAGATAGTGAATTTCTTTATGTTTATTCTGCTTGGGATTTGTTTCCCACCCAAAAACTATGTTTATTTTTTTTTCCAAAGTTTAGAAGTTTAAAAATCATTGTTTTTTGAGAACATTTCTGCCCTGCACTTTTTTTTTCCCCTTTCCTTGAGGAATTCTCTGAAGATACAAATTTTAGATGCCTTCATACATTTCGCAGATCTGAGTTTCCATTGAATTATTTTCCATTTCATCTTTTGTCACAATTAAGTAATTTCTACTGTTTCATCTTCCAGTTCATTGATTCTTTCTCCTTTCTCTTTGACTACCTTCATTGATTCTTTCCCTTTTCTCTTTGACTACGTTCTTAATCCCAACTTCTGAACCTTTTCTTTTTAGACAGTGTATTTTTCAGTTCCAAATTTTCCATTTGTTGCTCCTTTGCTGAAACTTGCTATTTCTTCCTTCAGATTTTCATTTGCTCAAGTGTGTTCAGAATTTCTCACAGAAGCATTTTTATCAGGGCTGCTCTCAAGTCTTAGTCTATGACTGTAAATTGCTATCATCTTGCAGTGGTGTCTGGGTCTCTTTTCATCCAACTTCAGATCCTCTTACTCTTTCACATGATAAATATTCTCCTATTAAAACTTAAACATCTTATCTTATGAAATTCTGGATCTTATTTAAACTTTCCCTTTTGGCTGCCTTCCTTTTCACCTCTCAGGCAGGATGAGGGGCAAGTTCTGTCTTTCTACTTCAGGATCGAAATAGAGGTATATGCCCCCACCCTCTTGACATTCCTGGAAGAGGCATCTCATTACTGTGCCAGATAGATGGGAACCCCGCTCATACGGAAACATTATCAATACCACAGTGGATATGATCTCCTAATGTGGGTAAGGATGGAAGATTTTTTTCTCTCCAGTAGGCCTCCTGCATCACCATACCAGGGAGATGGGTGTTTTCCCTGCTACTGACAACTGGGAGTGGATTTTTAAGGTAAATATTCAATCTCTGTGAACATCATGGTGGGGACCATATTACCAACCAATGGACATAAAGCCCAAATGCTTACTTCAGCCATCTTTGTTACTATCTGGGCTGTGTTATCTGAAAACCTCATTACCAGCTCCTGAAGATGAAGCCCAGCTTCCCTCAACACCTTAATTTTGTGATTATGGCCTAAAAGTGTTCTCTGTGTGTGTGTCTCTGTCTGTCTCTGTCTCTGTGTCTGTCTGTCTGTCTGTCTGTCTCTCTCTCTCTCTCTCTCTCTCTTTCTCTCTCTCTCTTTGTCTCTCTCTCTCTCTCTCTCTGTCTCTCTCTCTGTCTCTGACTCTCTCTAGACTACTTCGTGCATTGTACATTAGATGAAAGAGTGAAGGCATTAACTGAGTTTTTCTTATTTCATCAATACCTATCAATGTCTCTGTGTTGGTTGATCTTCAGCTATACTTATGAACAAAAATAAAATCCAGCTAATTAGCATCATGTTATTCTGCAGATCCCAAGGTTTTAAAGGCCTATTAACCTTCAGTCCATGTTTCAGTCTTTTGCACTTGCTTTACATTCAGTTTCCAGAGGTTTTAGCTCTATTGGGTAGAACACATAGGTTCTGTTATCCCAGAAGCAGAAATCCACTTACTTTTCTCTTTTTTGGGGGGAGGAGGTATGTAGATCTTTTAAAAAAACTTTAAAGAGAATTAAAAAATAGTAAAAAAAAATTTAAATAATATAGGATGTCACTAAACAAAATGATAGAAATTCAACAATGGTTGTTACATTGTATGTGGTTTTCTTCAGTCTAGTTGTTCAAATTGCTAGATATAAGTAAGTAAAATAGGTTAAAAAATTAAAAAGAAGTTATTAAAAAATAAGCATTAACTATTTGTTTTAGTTATTTTCTCTCATTTCTGGGACAAAATACCTGACACCCAAAATAAAGGAAGGAATGATTTATTTAGCTCACAGTTAGCGGAGGTTTCTGTCCATACTCAACTGGTTCCAAGGCAGAGGGGCACATGGCAGAGGGCAGCTGTTTATGGCGGTGGAAGGCAGCAATGATCAAAGGCAGGAGCAGCAGCTGTGGCAGTTAGCAAGCCTCCATCGCCTCGCCACAATTGTATGCACATTGCCCACCGCAGAATAGGTGTAGCACTCACACCACAATCCCTGCCTTGGATCATGAATTAATCACAAACTCTAGAAGCTGCCTCATGACTGCATGAGGCTTTGGGGAGCACCTAGGAACAAACCATAACACTACTCCTTTCAATAGAGCCCCAGAAATCAGCAGCACATTTATTCACGTTATATATAATAAATATGATATATATGATATACATAATATATATTTTCCTTTCCTTCTTTCTTTTTTCTTTTCTCTCATCCCAGTTGTTCCTTCCCTTTTGAAAAATTTCTTTCCCTTTCACAATACTTACTGTACCTTTCAGATTTTATTAACTCTTTCTTGCAGGGAGACAATATATTTACACACTCAGGTCTGATTTATTTCACTTATGAGTATAGCCTCTAGTTCCATCCATCTACCTATAAAAGCCTCAAGTTTAATCTTACTTGATAACTGAATAATACTCCATTGTATAAAAGTATCACCTCTTTTTTTATCCAAACAAACTAAACAATGGGCATTTGGTTTGTTTCCAAGATTTAGCTATGACAAATTGCTTTTAACATGGGTGTGCATATATTACTGTAGGATGATGTTTTCAGTTCTTTTCCAAAAAATACCCAAGAGGGGAATATCTGGGTTGATTGGGACCTCTAATCCTATTTTTTGAGTAATCTCCACATTGATTTCCACAGGTTTTACCAGTCTACATTCCCATCAACAGTGGACAAATACTACCTTTTCCTTTCAGCCTCTCCAGCATTTGTTATTGGTTAGTTTCTTGATGATAACCATTCTTTCTGTGGTGAGAGGGAATCTCAGTGTTGTTTAAATTTGCACTTCTCAAATGACCAATAATGTTACAGTTTTTGCATCTGCTTATTTTCCATTTGTATTTCATCCTGTGAGAAGTGTGTATTCATCTCAGATGCTCTTATTTTGATTGGGCAGGATTAACCGAGATCATCAAAGTTGTCAGGCCCTCAGCCTTACGTACTTCTTTTCAAAGAAAATGTCTGTAAATCTTTCTGTTCTAGCTAGCCCTTTATAAAATGACCAAAATGGGAAGTGTCCTATCCACTCAGCCCCTCAGCTAAAGGTAGTTGACACAGGCCAGTTGTCAGTGGATCCCCAAAGAGATGAACAGCCCAGCCATGGTCAGCAAAACCTAATAGACTCTCTGATGGTTTCTAAGATTTGAATAGTAGCACTTGCTTTTCTATATTGCTGAGGTTTGGGGGATATTTGATGTGAATTATTATTGTGATAACTGATATACATATTATTAATATTATTCTTTTATTTTTAGTAGTGAAATACATTTATCCCCTGAAAAGTATTTATTTGATTATATCACTTGGTGAAATTTGCTACTTTTGTTCACATTTGATCTCATTTGAAAGTAATAGTATAAGTATCATTTATAAATTCTTAAATGATGCCTTAAATATTGATTCATGCTGGCACATACTGTTTTCTAGATGCGATGCAAAAAATATTTTTCTATAGTTGGTTAGGTACCTGTCTTGTTGTCTTGCAAATATCCACAGGGCATCAGATAAGCTTTACGGCCTTTGTGGTGGTTCTTGAAATGATAAATTTCCCTTTTCTGCATCCACAAAAGTGAAGTCACTGACAAATGTCATGGTGATAAAATAAAGGGAGCAAGTAAGATGTATTTCATGTTGAGAATTTTAAATATATAATTCAGTAGCAAAAATGACAGTTGAAAACAATCCTCCTACTATAGAAAAGATCAAATCCTATACAGTTTGCACAGAAACAATATAAATTCCCATAGGGTCTTATGAAAAAATTTAAGGGAGTGTTTTAAGAAAATCCTATGCATGATATGCAAAGTGCTAGGCTGCTTTCTTCTTTCAGATTGGAAGCTTCCAATGTATTTCCTTTTTTGCTTTTGGGTTCAACAGATTAAAAGGTACTTGATCATTAAATACCTTTGAAGATAGTTATCTGCAGATTTTACTTTGGAGTACAAATTTACAGAAACAATTTGTAACCTGGGAAGGTGGTAGCGTTGAAGAGTAATATTTGAACAAGAATTGCTGGAGGAGGAACTTCTTACTTCAGACAGGCATCAATAGCAGATGGTGAGACCCACTGGGAAATAAGAACAAGCATTGGGAAGGGGAATACTGCATCGTGGCAAATATAAGATCCGATGCAGCAGAAACCTCTCTCTGGAAACTGAAGTTAAATTGCCCATTAATGTTTTATAAACACTTTTTTAAAGGAAGAGCTAAAAATTAATCAGAAAAGAAGAGGTATTTTAGGTAGCACATCTTGTACAGTAATTTCTCAGAATCTGCTGAAAGCAGTAGGCTACTTCTCTAGATTGTGTAAAATGTGTAAGTTTACCATAATATAGTTATTATTTTTGAAGATTAAGTTGTTCAAATGTAAACAAAATGTTGAATAAAATATTTGAAGATTTTATTGAACAAAAAAGACAAAAATTTTAAAGTATATATTGAAGTTTACTATTTTATATTATACTTTTTAACTGTACTTAATGTCATAATTTCATCATTACCATATGAGAAACAAAGATATTTAAATTAGTAGCTTTATTGTACATATAAAATTAATTTTAAAACAAGATAAAAATATGCTGATTTTTTAAATAAGAACTTAAAAATAAATACAAGCACCTACTAATAGTCTTACAAAGACATACACATACAAACATATAGCATGAAACTATTTCATTTACTTTTTGAACATATTGAAATAGTTTTCAGAATTCAGTCAGTATCATATGATCTTATGTAAAACTTCACTGGGTATTAAGCAACTTATTTTAGGACATAAAAGCTAGAAGATATTAATGTACTGAAATGCAACAACTTTGAGAGAATGAGTAGAAGACTTGCTCAAAACAAAAATAGCAAAGTTTAGCCAGAGACATAGTCAAATATAAACATAATCTAACAAGTATTTCAAGCATCTGTTATATATAAAATGGATTTTCTATGAATCTGAGTCATGTTTACTGAAACTTGGATTTACAAGGAAAAATCAATATATAAAATTAATATAAATGTTAAATACTGTTACAGACTAAATTTCATTTCCTCCTCAAATTCACATGTGACAGTCATTACTTTCAGAACCCCCAAATGTTGCTATAATAGAAGATGTGGTTTTCAGAGAGGTAAGTAGGGTGAAGTGCACATAAAAAGAGTGGGATTTCATCTCACGTGGCTCGTGTCCTCCTAAAAAGAGGCAATTGGGACACAGGAAAACTCAAGGAGGAAGAGGTCCTCTATCAGCACAGGACAAGCTCTGCAGAAGAACCATGTTAACACCTTTATTTGGAACTTATCATCGCTAAAATTGTGAGAAAATATCCAGTCTATATCATGGCAGTGTTTCTAAATCAATATATCAGGTCCCCAGAATTCAAAGACCCAATCCAAAATGGGGCATCTGAGATGAATACACACTTCTCAAAGGAAGAAATACAATGGCAAATAAATACATAAAAAAATTGAACATTATTGATCATTTGAGTAATGCAAATTAAGACAACACTGATATTCCACCTCACCCCAGAAAGAATGGCTATCGTAAAAAAAATCAACTACTAACAAATGCTAGAAGGCAAAAAGGAACCCTTCTCTAGTGTTGGTGAGAATGTAGACTGGTACAACCACTATGGAAACCAGCATGAAGACTCTTCAAAAAACTAGGATTGGATGTCACATTCAATCCAGCTATTCCCCTTCTGGGCATTTTTCCAGAGCTAAAAACATCATCATACTAATATATGTGCACCCCTGTTTATATCACCACAATTTGTCATAGCTAAATCTTGGAAACAGCACAAATGCCCATCACCTAAGGAATGGATTTTTTAAAAAGTGGTATTTTTATACAATGGAGTATAATTCGGCTATAAAGAAAAATAAACTTGAGGCTTTTATAGCTAAATGGACACAACTAGAGGCTATACTCTTAAGTGAAATAAATCAGACCCACATATATAAACATAGCATTGTTTCTCCTACTATAAGAATCTGAAAGAATAAATGAACTCTGAAAGTTACAATACATATTGTAAAATAGAAAGAAACTGAACAGAAGGAATAAACAATTGAGATAAGGGCAAAGACAAAAAAAGGAAGGGGGAACCATGTAAGTATACACACAGGATAGGAGAGATGATTGTATTAATAATTTCTATTAGTTTTTCAAAGGTAGCAACTAATGTGTAAAGTTTCATTTTGACCAACTCTGTATGCTAAAATCTGTAATATGAGAAATTTCATTGAGAACAGCAATGTGCAATATAACCACCGTGGTTAAGTTCCTTTCATATTGTTCTTTTAAATGTGTATCATCTTTAATGTCTCATCTATTATTTTTATACTATCTTTAAAATAAATTTTAAAATAGTAAAAAGGACAAGGAAAAAAATAAGGTTTAGTGCAAGTAAGAGTTAACCTTTAATTGCTTGCTCAGTCTTACATGGCTATATCTGGTAATCTGAGCAAAAGATTTTGTAGCCATACGTATTACAGCAACTTTTGTTAATTTTTCTGTGAGTGTTTTGAAATTCTGTACCATTTTTATTGTTCTGTGTAGCTTTGTTTTTATCTTTGTTCTTGTTATTTGTTTTTGTTTTATTCCTCTTTAAAAGAAAAAAAATGAAAATATTTTACTATTAAAAAGTCAGAAATTCATTACCATTATAATAAATGCCTTGGTAAGAGCTATGATTCCTTGTACACATTTTCTAACTCATGCTGTGTTTAGGATGGAAGTACCTCTGCTACAAATCTCTCTGTACTTTGTAAATAAATTATCCCTCTCTGTCTCCTTGTCCCTACCCAGCTGTGCTTTCTTCCCTTTGTGCAGCAGCAAGGACTTCTCATCCCAAAAATATGAGATCCAGAAAGCCTAACCTAAAGCCAGTGCACAAATCTGACAGATTTAAAAATCTTTCTGTGTTTCCTAAAACTCCCTTACAGGGACTTTCGCCTTTCTTAATGAGCCAGTTGTTTTCATTAAACACTAATTACTTTTTCTAAGCATAGGGGTATATGTGACAAAGATGATGAAATTACATGGGAAAATATTATACTGATAATTGGGAAATATTATACCAGCCCCAAATAGCAAGCATCCAGGAGATTATTACTTGAAGTTTGTAGAAAAATTAAAGCATTAGTGTTCATTATACCATAAAGACTGAAGACAATTTACAGTCCTATTCTTTAAAAAAAAAGTCCCCCAGTTCCTTTGTAGTATGTCTGTATTAAAACATAATTCAAATGTCATTGATTACAAAATCTTAGTAAAAATATATTGATCACAATGCATGTGTCCAGCATCAGAGTTTCTGTGTATCAATTTGTACAGCCTGTGCATACTGAACTGTCGGACACCATTCTCTCTGACACAAAGTAATAGTTTGCTTCTGAGTAGCTAAGCCTTAGTTGAGAGAATGAAATAAACAGTTAACCACGTTCCAAAGAAATACGAGCTTTAGATAAAATAGGAAATGTGGAAGCTACTATTTGGCTGAATTTTCAATGGCTCAGAAAACTTTTCACCTACGAGGTTGCAAGAGCCATAAAATTTCTAGTGGCAGGCATTTAGGAAGTTCAGCATGCTGATTACTGTACTCTGGAAGTGTTCACATAAACACAAAAGACATGTAAATTATAGACCATTTTGAGGAGTCAGCACAAGAGTAAAGATTTAAAATTAACCTGAAGATAGATCTACCTGCACTAGGGGAATCTGATAGCAATCAAAGATCTTCATTGATGATGCAGAAGTGGAAGTTTCTCTGGGATTCTGCTCCCTCAGCAGTGTACTGTCAAACAGTAGACTAATAAAAGCGAATCAGAAAAGCAGTTGTTTATTGCCAAAGCTAGGGGACTGAAAAATGCATTGCTACACCTTCAAGTTCTCCTCCAAATCAGATGTTGGCCTAATCATTAGACTTTTATATTATTTTTTATAATTCACACTATGCCCAAATATTCTGAAGACAATTAAAAATTTCAGTTGTAGTGTTCTTAATCAAATTTAAGAAAAAAAGGATATTAAAAAGAGAGAAATGATACCATGTGTAAGATGCCATTGATTTGCAGGTAGCAAACATTTGTGTTAAAAACACCATCAGTTTAGTATGTATGCTACCAAAGCAAGCACAGAAATTCTATCACTTTAGTTGGGGAGGAAATATTAAGGAATTAGTTGCTTAGGCTCATATAGAGAAAACTGAAAGTGACAGAATGGGGATTCTTTGCTTTAGCACCTCAACTAGCTATTACACAAACATGTAGAATCAGACCATCGGTCATTGAAAGGGTGACTCCTGAGGTGGGCAAGGCTGGCTCAAAGCCCAGAAGTTGCTAATTTCCTTTGGAAATTTAGCTGCTTCATCTAACAAAAAATTAACAATAATTCTTCTTAGATATGTTGAAGGATTAGTCTATCCATGCATGTAATGGTCTCTACAAAGGGTTCAAATTAAGTAAATACTTAATAAATGATAGCCATTATTATTAACAAATCAATTGATGTCTGGTTCATATCAAAATAAATGTTCAATTTATATATGCTGATGTAAACATTCTTTAATGATGTTTAAGCTTAATATATATTGGACATTATAAAATGGTCTAAACATAATTATCTGCATATATTCTTTTTTTACATATTTAGTACAGGGTCTCACTACACAGATCAGACTTGTAGTGATCCTCCTGTTTTCAGCCTCTCAAGTGCTGAGATACAGGTACATACCATCATGCCCAGTCTCAATTCCTGTCTCAGTGTGCCCTGGGGCACGGCCAACAAGGCATGCCGGGGGTCGAACCTCGTCTGCTTAAGCAGGCACTTTAATCACTGAGCTACCTGCCTGACCCTCTACATATATTCTTATAATAATATAATACATTCATTAATTGCACAGATAAGAAAATAAGGAAGTGGTTTATACCAGGCAAGGCTTTATAAGTGAATAAAAACACTTCTTTTATTACTACTCAAGACAAATTATTCCTATAGGCAGTAAGATTAGATAGACTCTTAATATCTTCCACTTTACCAGTTGTCCTATAATTTATAAGCTACTTGAATCTTTTGAGTTTTCAATATCAGAGATTAGACATTTTATATCATAATTAATAACTGCTTCTTTCTCATGCTTTTGCTTGACCCTGTACTGTTGCTACAGACAACATAAAATGACTTTTAGTTCTCCCTTCTGAAGTATGTAACATAACTAAGAAACAAAAACAGAAGTCAGAATGCTATTTTTTTATCCAGCTCTCAACATTTCAACTCTTAATACTCACAACCTGGTGTGTGTGTATGTAAGAGAGAAAGGGAGAGGGAGTAAGAGAGAAAGGGAGAGGGAGAGGGAGAGGGAGGGGGAGAGAGAGAGAGAGAGAGAGACAGACAGACAGACAGACACAGACAGACACAGAGACAGACAGACAGACAGACAGACAGACAGACAGACAGAGACAGAATATGATCTTAAAAATTCCTTTGAAAGTACTAGGAGAACTACAAATTATCCAATAGTTTTCACTTGAAGAAAAATTTGGGACAGCTGCAGTGCCTGGATTCCCAGGGAGAATGAGGTAAGAATCCAGGTGTTATCCTTGGCTGCCAGTGCTGTAAAACAGAATTGTATTAAAATAAATAAATAGACAGATAAACACTCCTCTTTTAATTAACAAGGAGGCAAGTTTTGGAAAAGATGTGCTAAGCCATCTTTGAGAACTTACACTTTAACATTAAGCTCTTAAAACCCAGTTTTTCATTTCCTGGCATGAGTCCTGTCCATGTACTAGGTGCCCACGAAATGACTGCCAGCCACCCAGGGCAGAATTCGGGACGATGCAGCTGAGGACCTATGAAGTGCCATTGCTTTGCCTATCCTTGCTTTTGCTTTTTGTTCTTCAAAATTCTTAACAACACTGTTTGGGTGAAAAAGAAATGTTTAGAGTTAATTTCTTGTCCTGTTCATTGTGACCATCTTTATTTCAGATTTATCACTTTTAGATCCACCAAAACCACTTGGATTAAAATACAAGAAGCTGTTTCCTCAGAGTCCACTTCATTCTGTTAGTATGTCAGTATGACATATGCCTATATAATTTTTTAAAAAATCTTTAATATAAAAATAGGAATATTGAAAAGGTTCAAACTAAAAGATCATCTACTCAGGTAATATGTAGTGGTTTGTGTATGTGTGTATGGCAGAGAGCCTTTGTGTCTTCAAGCACAATTAGAAATTCATGCAGATTCTTGAAGAACTTAACTCGGAATCAAGTCACAAGGTAAAGGAATACCCAGCATGAGTACCCAATTTTAGTTGAGCAGATATATTTATATTGGAAAAAATGAATCACCTTGTCCTAGAAACTATCAACTCCTGAAAGCACGGACAGGAAAACAAAGTTGTAAGCAGACAAGAAAAATGCCAACCTAGAGCTCAAGCAGCAATGGCACACGGAGTGGGGGTGGAGTCTCTCAGGAAAGAGCGGCCACGAGCCAGTGAGCGGGAGGACAGCAAGAATGCAGAGGGCATCCAACACTACGGGAAATGAATGGAGGCTAAGGACAGTGTAAGTGTGTGTGTGTGTGTGCGTGTGTGTGTGCGTGTCTGTGCGCGCACATGCATGCATACTGAATATATACACATATAGATATATAGATATATAACGCTTTGTATCTAGGTGCCCCCCAAAGCCTCATGTACTCACTGGGGTAGGCTTTCAGACTTTATGATTAATGCATGATCCAATGCTGGGATTATGGGTGTTAGCCCTACACCCAACCAGATAGCCTGAGTGCAATTAAAGTAAGGGAGAGAGTCTTGATCTCTGCCACTGCCTCTCTGCTGTGGCTGCCACTCCTGACTTTTTGCTCTTGCTGTTTTACCCTTTGCCATGTGCCACTCTGCCTTGGAACCAGCCAAGTATGGACTGAAACCTCTACCAGCTGTGAACTAAGTAAACCTATCCTTCCTTGATTTTGGGTGTCAGGTATTTTGTCCCAGCAATGAGATAAAAATAACCAAGATAATACAGATACTCTATGTTTAGCTAATTTTGGAAAGATTACAATTTTTCATCTTGAAAACAGTTGTGAATTATGGCAGTGCTAAGACTGTGACCCTATCTGGTTATTCATAAAAAAGATAAAAAGTAGTGCAGCTAAAGTTAAAGAGGCAAAGAGAAAATGAGAACCATGTGTTTGAAGCGTTGACAGTGTGTGTACTGAAGATGGTGTTGGGGTAAAAAGAGCAGAGACTGCTAATGATCCAGACCTGCAGCTATGAAAGACACAGGGAGCTCACCCAGCTCATCCCAGGTCCTGGTATTTAATCACCATGAGCCAAGGACAAACATCGCAGATGGGCCATGTGGACTTACAGGAGCAATGCAAGTGCTCACAGCAATCCCATCAGGCCCATGACCATTCTTTCCCTGCCTTGCTGTAATACTACCCTCTTTCACCAGCCTGAAATTCTGGACATCAGAGCTGCATCTTTAGGTTAGGAGCATGTGTGTAAACATCCTGTCTAACAGAACTTGTTCAGAGTGAACCCTATCACCTCGAAAGACAAGGAGAGTTGTATTTACGTTGTCTTTGACTCAGGTGAAATCCGTGTTTAGCTAATTTTGGAAAATTCTGAGATCCTATATCCAAAGGGACAAAATAAGACCCTGAGTAGACTGCTTCAGTGCCTTGCCTACCTTCTGGTGGCGACTGTCAATCTTTGGTTTTGCTTGACTTGGCAGCTGTATGACTACTGTCTCTGCCCTTTCCATCAAATTCTGCATGTGTCTCTGTGTTGATGCTTTCTGTTCCTACAAGGATAGCACCCATACTATATTAATGAACCCCCTATTTTAGCATGATCTCAAACTATCTAGTGACATCTAGAATCATCCTATCTCCAAATAAAGACACATTATGAGGTGCTAGGGACTAGGACTTCACCACTGTTTTTTCTTAGGAGACAACTGAACCTAGAGCAGCATGTTAGGAGGGAAACTTCAGTACTCAAATCGGTGAGCCAGAGAGGCAACTGGGACCCAAGAGGAGGACAGCCCATGGAGTAGTACCCAATTACAGAGCAGCATAAATCACACACAGAGTTTATAACTGAGAAAGGCCACTGAAGCACTAGCATGTTGTGTTAGCTTTTTTTTGTTAAGACCAAAAACCCTTGACCTCTGCAACTTAAAGAAGGTTTTATGTTGGCTCATACTTTCAGAGGCCTTGTGCATGGCTACCTGGCTCCAAGGTCAAAATCGCTGTGCAAAAGCTGCCCAACTCATGGCACCCGGGAAGCAGAGACCAAGGGAAGACCTTGCGAGGAAGAGGCCAGGGACAAGCTAGAGCCCAAAGCTGCAGCCCTCCGTGCCACACTGCCTCCTACAGGCTCTACCTAACCATTCAGATTCAGCTACGAGTGTGTTGTTGGGTTAACGCTCACAGCCCAATCGCTTCTCCAGGAGACTTGATCCAGTGAAACTGGTAACCAAGCCTGACACACAGACACACAGCAGAAGTATGGGAAGAATACTGTCACCAAAAACTAAATCAAAATAAAAAAGAAAGAAGGGGACAAAGTCACATGTAGTAATTGGGAACAGATCAATTTAATTTCGGTAAATACATGAACATTAGTTGAATCTTAGAATATACACAGCTTCAACTTAGTCACTTGCGATAGTGACTAATTAATTGATAGTGGTTTTGTAATGTTAACTACTTGGAAATCAATTAAGCTGCCCAGTATAGTAGGGACATCTAGAGCCATACTGTTTGGCTTAGAAAACTACCTTATCCAGCAAGTTTTTAAAAAATCTTCCTTGTACCTTGGTTTCCTTACCTGTGAAACAAGTAACTAGCTCACAAGGTTCTTGTGAAGATCACATGACCTAATCCATTGTAATCTGCATCTATTAATCTGTATCTAGTACACAGAATATCTTCAAAGTATGTTAATCGTATATTGGTAGAATACTCTTCATAATTATAGTCTTCATTGTATGTAAAATTCTTGAGTTACATTGAATTAAATATCACCAGGATGTGTACTATATAATTCTAAACTACTTTTCAACTTAAAGTCTCTTGTATTTAGTTCTTATTATGGTATTTCTGTTTCCTTTATTAAAACTTTTTTTTGCACAGGTCTAAGAGAAAGTATTGCAATATTTTATTATAAAGTACCTTCATCGAAAGCTATCAGAATACAGACTTATTAAACTATAGTTCTGGATTAACTCTTTTGTGTACTTGTGCCCATTATATACTGAGAGCGATCAAATAGTAGCAGTGACACACTAATGATCATTTACCAAGTACATCATATGTTTTATCTCATGGGCTCATAAGTAAAGATAAAATATGCAGTAGTAAAATCATTTTCAAAGTAGTGCGTGTGTGTGTGTGTGTGTGTGTGTGTGTGTGCAGGGTCTCACTATGCAGCTCAGACTTGTAGTGATCCTCCTGTTCTCAGCCTCCCCATCGCTGGCATTACAGCGCCCAGACTCTGTCGCCAGCTCAGCAAGTCTGAGGGCAGGCCCGGCGTAGCATTTGGTGCTGGTGATTGAACCCTGGCCCCTGTGCTTGCCCAAGCAGGCATTTAGTCCACTAAGCTATCTCGCCAGCCCTCAAAGTAGATCTTCTTGGTAGCTTGTTAAGCATACAGTCAGGTTTTATTTTTAATATTTCCAGAAATGCCACTAAATGGAATTAGCTATTCTTCAATAACAGTTGGTCAGTTTTTAAAATGTGTTTCTTTCAGAAAAGATTTTTTTCAAAAATACGTGGAAAATTCTATTCCTATTATCTTGATCTATTGTCATGATCAAGTAAAGCCTTGATCTAAAAAAAAAATCTCTATAATCAAAAGACCAGAAATGCTGCTTCCACTTTTGTACTATTTTTCATCTCAACAAGGCGTGAAAGAGCACAGTCAAACCCTTTTGTCACCTGCTCACTCCTGCAGATTTGTCCAGCATGGCTCTCTACCTCTGTCTCTAAGCCTATGTTAATTAAAATATGTTAAATAAAATTATGACTACTACAGAAAAATAATTGAGCAATTGTTCAGGATGAAAATGCTTAGTGCTGGAAGCTGAATTCCACTGTTTATGTTCATACTGAGCAATCTTTTTTAAAAGATTTATCTTTGTGTTGTGTAATATTGGATTTAGTCCCAACAGCTAGAAGGTATTGTTTTTCAAACAAGGCCAAGCAAGCAGAAAAGTTTATCCGATGATACAGATTTGATTAGCTTGTAAGCAAAACAAGTTCAGCCAGGTTGGCCTGTACTTCCTCTAGACTGTATCCTCTAAGTTTCTTCCACTGCCACCCTTTTGTGAAAGAACAGACTTTTGTTGTGTTCCAAAACCATTTTTAAAGGAAAGAGGCAACATGAACTTGTGGGTCATAGTGTCTGGCAGCGTGCATTCAGAAAAACTACAGAGACGCTGGGAAGGAAGCCAAGTTACTTAGAATTGCAATCCAGCTCCTGAGAAATGAAAAGGAATTGTACTAAGGAACCAGTATTTCTGTTTCTTAGAAAGAACAGGGTACTGTTTCTCCACCACGTGGAAAACGTCACTGCTCCCTTTGAAAGACTCCTCATTGCCTGCTGTAGCATTCCTTCTAGCAGCTGTTGGCAGTGCAAAACATGGAAGGACTGTCTTGCGCCAACCTGGGGAATTAATTAGCATAGATGCTTCTAATCAAGGAGTAGGCTTTCACCCAACTTGGCCCTTCTTGGATCTGTAAGTGGCCCATTTAAAAAGCTTTCTCTTTTTACTCACAAAGGCAGAGAGATAGAAAATTAATTTAGCTGGGTTCATTTTTTGTAAGATTTCAATATGCAAGTGAATCATCTATGGATCTTTTTAAAATGCAGATTCTGATTCTAGGGGTCTGCAATTGAGGTGTAAGACTGAACTTCTATTAAGGACCTAGCTGTTCAGTGTCTGGGACAATGGGCCCAGTGGAGTTTTGGATTTTTTCCATCTCCTTGTTAGGTGAAATCACAACTTTGCTACACCTTGATTAGAAAGCTCTTGTTTATAAATTGACCTTCTCACTAAAAACTGAGTTGAAATTGAAAATATTTACTGCAAACTAAATGCATTCTTATAGTTAAATTGTATCTTCCACAAAATAGTTTACAGCCATTTCAAAACAACTGCATTTTCTCTTCTATAATCCTTTGTTAAATTTATAGTCTTTTTGAGTTCTGAAGGTTATACTCACTTACAGCAAAGTGGAGATGCTTCTGTCACCTTATATATCCTCTGCTATGTTCAAGATTAATGTAAACAATTGTAAAAGTGGATCTGTTCCTAGGATATCCCATAAACAAATAAGATTTATACCAAACTCAAATGAGAATAAGGTAGGTCTAGAGCTCTATCCAAAAGGCAGAGGGTTTTAAACTAGAGGAAGAAAGCAAGATGGGATTGCCTCTGGAGTTTCATACACACACACACACACACACACAATTATTATTACCCTCCACCTGTCAACATATTCTATCAGACAAGGTACTTTTCCTCAATTTGCACCCTCCTTTGACACACCGCCTCACACACAGAGAAACTAGTTTTAGAATCTATATAATAGGCTACATTCTCTTGACAAGCGTAGGAGCTGAATGACGGTCCCCTGAGATGTGTTCACCCAAACCTGTGACTATGGCTTCCTTTGCAAAGTGTATCTTTATGTGAAGAATATCCAGATGATAGTGTCCTGGATTATCTGGGTAGATCCTAGATCTAATGATCCTGTGAGAGATAGAAAAGGAGAAGTCTCACCCACAGAGGGGGAGACCATGAGAAGAGGGACACAGACTTCCGGTGAACAGATTCATGGAAGGAGTACTAGCTGCCGCATGGAGGTGGAAGTGTACAGAAAAGATTTTCCTAAATCCTCCAAGGGAGAGTGGCACTGATGGCACCTTGCTGTCTGACTTCTGGCCTGCAGAGTTGTGAGAGAAAAAGCTTCTATCTTTTAAGGGCTTTTAATTATGTTCAGTTTCCATTGTAGCTCCTAGCCATTTTGGAGGCAAAAATCCATTATTTTCTTGTAACAAAGGAATTAGTGTTGATATAGTTCTAGGAAACCAAAGGTCACCAAGGAACATTGCTGCCTTGTCTTGGTATGGCACCAGAAAGCCCTTGGACCACTTTTACTTGTTGTTCTTAGGACTGTGAAGGACAGTAGGGTCTGTGAAATTCAGATTCTGCGAAATGCGATGTTTCTTTCTATTATTATTTTTTTTTATATCAGGAATTGAACTCATGACCTTCCATTTGCCAGGTAGACACTGTGCCCCGAGTTACATTGATGGCCTGAATATAGTTTAAGACCTCAGTCTCATGGAATACTAATACAAATAGTTCAATATAATTCAAGTTATTGTTGGGACTTAAGGAGCAGCTCTACACTCTTTTTTATTAACACACATTGATTGTACAAAATAATGGGCTTATTTATAATATTTTCATACATACATACCATTTTTAAATTGTTTATTTGTTTGTTACAGGGTCTTATTGTGCATCTCAGGTTTGTAGTTTTCCTCCTATCTCAACATCCCCAGTCCTGAGATTACAAGAGTGTGCCACCACACCCAGTTTCAGTGGCTGGCACAGTGTACCCAGGATTCATGGCTATACAGGTACTTCTATTGAATCTAATTCCTTCAGGCATATACTAGAGAGCAGTAGAGCTGGATCATCTATTAATTCTATTCTAAATTTTTGAGGAATTTCCATGATCACAAAGGTGGTTTTCCCAGGGTGAGGCTTATCCATTCTGAGTTTAATAGTGCTTGTACTAATTTATGTTTCCACCAACCATGTAGAAGCATTACATTTCCTTGTATCTTTCCCAGAATTTATTTGTTTCTTTGGGAGGGGGTTGTATTTTCTTTGCTTTACTTGTATTTTTGATGATAGCCATTCTGACTGGGGTGAGGTAAACTGTCAATGAAGTTTGGATTTGTATTTCCTAGATGACTAAATATTCTGAGTAATTTTTCATATAACTAGCAGTCATGTACTTCATTTGAGAAGCATAAGTGCAGTTCACTAATTGATTAGACTATTTGTTCTTTAGGTGTTGAATTTTTTAAGTTCTTTATGTATTCTAGATACAAAGTCTCCTTTGGAAGGTTCACTGGCAAATATTTTCTCCCATTCTGTAAGCTGTTTCTTTCCTCTGTTTCCTGGACTGTGCGTAAGATTTTGAGTTGATGCAAACCCATTTGTTGATTATCGGTACTATTTTCTGAGCTACTGGTCCTGTTGGGAAATGTGCTGCCTGTGCTTATAGCTTGATGTGGTTCTCATGTCTTCTTCTAGGAGACTGACAGTTCATAGTACAGCAAGATACCTAAGGGGAGGGTCAGCAAAGACATTTCAGGACATTTGAGCTGGATTCATTTACTGCTATGGGGGTGGAAGTAAAAGAAGAGCGTCTCTGTAGGGAAAGCGCAGACTGCAGCTCCCGGAGAGAAGGAAGCTTGTCACCTTTGAGGAGTTCAAAGAAGTTAACTGCAACGAAAGCAAGAAGGACAACACTGAATGAGGTTAGAAGTGTGGTGTGGCACATATTAGAAACTTGAGTATTCCTTTTTACTGTGTGCTTGTATCTCAGGTACTTCTTAGTCATTTTTGGAACAAAATACCAGCACCCAAAATTAAAAAAGGGAAGGTTTATTTAGCTCACAGTAGGTGGAGGTTTCAGTCCGTACTCCACTGACTGCAAGGCAAATAGCAGCAGTTCATGGAGGCAGAAAACAACGAAGAGCAGAGGAGGAGCAACAGCTGCAGCATCCATCAAGCCTCTCTCTCTTTCTTTCACTACAACCGTGAAGACCGGAACTCCTCCAAGAAAGTGGCAGAGGCTGATGCAAAGATCCAAGCTCCTCTGAAGAAGCGAGGCTGCGTTGATCAAGCTTCTCCAAGGAAGTGGCACTGCGAAGCTGGGGACTCCTCCAAGGAAGCAGTGCACAGAAGCCTTCCTCAACTTCATATACACTTTTGTGTTGAGTCACTCTAGGGCAGACCCTCTGCTCTAGGGCAGGGCTCCAGGCCCCAGGGTGTGGACTCATTGAGGGGATTCAGCCAAGCTTTTGACATCTCAAGTTGACAATGTATCAACCACCACAGCTTGACTGGCTTTCTAATGTGGAATCTTATTTTGTTGCCCAGACTGTTTTGTTAAACTCCTCACATTAGTGTCCTGACTCAGCCTTATGGACAGTTGGGCCTTCAGGTGCAGAGCACTTAGCCAAGCTCTTGGGTGCTGTGAGAAAACACTGGGGCAGCATCACAGGGATTGTGAGGGTTAAGGGGGAGCAGCGAGTGGCAGTGGGTGAAGAGTGCAAGGGGGATGGAATCAGATCTATAGTTTGCAAACCTACTCTGGATGCCTTATAGCTCTGGGAGGTCTTGAAGGGAAGCAAAAGGAACTGACAGATGTACCACAGGGGTGACTTTTAGAAAGACAGAGTTGGCCCTGTCTTGCCTTAAGCAATGGTATAGCCATGTACACAGCTACTTATTAAAATGAAGGGCAATGAAAGACCAAGGAAAATGAAAAGGCCTCAACCCAGGCTTAGAAAATACAGCAACTGAAGTGTCTTTGAGATATATGCACAGTGAAGTCAATAGTTACCTTGGTATTCTGAGAAAAGAACTGAGAGTATAAATTTTGGAATCATCATTGAGTAATTTAATACTTGAAAAATGGGACAACATAATGCTGAGTGAAAAAACAATGAAAAGTGAGTGTCCAGAGGGATGTTGGATGAGCTCTAACAGTTAATGTCCAGGTAGAGAGAAGCACAAGTTGTAAGGGTAATGAAGAGGAATGAACAGAGAAAAGCAAGAGCTGGAAACACGTGCTGTCCTGGAAGCAAAGTAGATCATTTCAGGAAGGAAAAAATGCGGGACACCTGAGCACAACAGGAGAGAAGGTGGCAGCCTCTCACGGGCACTAGAATGCCAACATGGGACAGAGGGAAGGAAACAAGCCGGGTCAGGTTCTCCAGGATAAAAGGTGCACAACAGCATCTCTTTCCCGCTGCTCATTGCTTTCCTGTCTCTAGAAACCTACCTCTAGTTTCTTGTCCTTTCTCTTTTATTTAAATATGTATTAATTTGAGTACTTTTTAAGTTTTCCTTAGAAAATGTACAATATTTAACTTCTTGAGTCTGATTAATGTCATTCAACATGCTGGTTTTTAGTTCCATCTGTTTTCCTGCAAAAGACATGATTTCCTTCTTCTTTATGGCTGAATAATAACACATTGTGTATATACACCACAGTTTTTTTTTCCCCTGTATTTTAGGAAAGGGTCTACAGGGTATTCAGGGTCTCACTACCAGATCAGACTCATACTGATCTGCCTGTTTACATCCTCCCAAGAGCTGGGATTACAGACACGTGCTACCATGCCCAGGCTCAATTGCCAGCTCTGTGTGCCCCTGTGGCAGGGTCAGCATGGCAGGCCTGAGGATTGAACCCCCGGCCCCTGTGCCTGCTTCAGGTGCTTTAATTCATCTAGTGAGCTATTTGGCTGGCCCATCACAGCTTCTTTTATGCATCCCTTAACAGGTGTATAGGTTGGTTCCACAGCTTACTACCATGGGAATGTAAGCTAGTGCAACCACTGTGGAACTCAGTATGGAGATATAGCAAAGGACTAAACAGAAAAATAGCACTTGAGCCAGCTTTACCATCACTGAGCACTTTCCCTAGAGAATGGAGGACTGCACATTATCATGATCTATGAATTCCCATGTTTATAATGGTACAATCCACTGATTTTTTTTTAATACAGGGTCTGCTTACGCAGTTCAGACTCATAGTGATCCTCCTGTCTCAGCCCCCTTAGTACTGGGATTGCAGGTGTGCGGCACCATGCCCTGGTTCCAAGGAGGCATGGTGCATGGGTTTTCCAGGGCCAGCACAGTATGCAGTACCAAGTATCAAACTCAGGACCTTGATCTTACCAGGTTGGGGCTTAGGCCACCAACCTATCTCCCCAGCCCAACCTCTGAATTTTGAACATTAGTTACCCTTGAATGCCATCAGTCAATTGCACTGAGGCACAAAAGCTTAGAAAGATGAATTTGGCAAGTGCTGTATCTTCAGGATGCTGTGCAAAATCACTCCCAGTGATAAGCAGAACCCTGATCCTCACCATACCAGCCCAGCCCTTGTCTCAGACTGAGCTAAAGTATTTGTTAGTTATCACTTTAGGAGAGCCACATTTTAGAGGAACTTCTTCGATGACTCTTTTGCTCACTACTGTTTGAGAAGCACCATCCCAGCAAGTGACTAAAGAGCACTTTAAGTCACCCAGCCCCTCCCTTGCCCCACACTGCAGCACCAATTCCACACTTAGTCAGGGTCAGTTTCCGGTGTGGATATATCGTTGAGCCAATTTCCCCAGATGCTTCTAACCTATCTCTGGGCCAGCTCTGCCACTGAGAAATTCCAGGGCTGCCAGCCACTGTCCTTTTGTCTACTTCCATCTTGGAGGGTAGACGCTGGTGCCAGGAGCCGTGGCTGTGTCCTTGAAGGCTACACAATCCTCCCCTGTGCACAGAGACACAATCCACCGCATTGTCTCTGAGCTTTTACTTACTTTGGCAGACTTGTACCAGCTTTTTTAACATGTTGCTTCATTCAGCAACTGTCACTTCATTAAGTACTGCAATGTCTGCAGAGATGCCTTTTAAGTTGTAGCTGGGTTCCATATTCCAGTGGGTGTCGGAATTAGAGAAACAATTACTTTATAGCTCTTACCTACCTCACGGGACAATTTCTAAAAACCTCAAGCTTAAGATAACTTTCTCTCCTGGTGTGGAGCTTAAAATACATTGTTACTGTGAAAATCAGTACCTCAAATGAAAAATTAAGTAATTATTAAAATATCCTTTCTTATTTTAAGAAATATAAATGTCTTTGAGCTTCTATAACAAGGTATTTATTGTTATAATGATGTTCTGAGATTTTTACAATAAAAGTATTCTCTGCAGCTAATGATCTTACCACAAATGTAATTCAAGAAGAAAACCACAGATAAATGACATTTCCAATTAATAAATGCATCATCTCTGAAACTGTGCTTCTACTCAGAAGTAACATGGTTTATAAACTTCCAAAGTAACAAACATGAAGATGAATGATGAAGCGATACTCTTAACTAAAAGTGCCATTCTAGTGCATAAGGCCAGCTAGCTGAAGAGTGCCCACTGTCTGCTAAGGCATTAGGCCCAAGCGAGGGACCCCCACAAAGCCCGCTCACTGCTGGGGTGTACTACAAGGATCACCGGTAGTTCTAATATATTGTGAGAAGCAAACCCCATCGGGTAAGATCAGCTTACATTATTCAAAGCTTAATATGTAATAAATTCATAGGACCCTCAGATTATTGACTTCTGAAGAATAAGATTTTCATAATTTAGGGAATCACACAGGTTTTCTGCACCACACAAAGCCTTCAAGTGGTTTTGCATGAGAAGTTCAAGAGTACCAGTTAACAGAGGCGGTAAGAGAAAACACCTCTATGTTCTTGTAATATATGCCTGGAGGGAAGCATCATGTATGAATATTTTAAGGTTAAAAGTAGCACTTGTATTCCTAAACTGAAAGAAAGTTTTCATATTCAGTTTAGGATTAAGAGAAATGGCTCACAGTGAAGCAGAAGACCCAATACTGTTATGGACTACTGGACTCTTTTAGAATATTTTGCTGAGTTTACACACTTATAATATTCAAATAATGAAACTTAACAAAAAAGGGGTATACAGATGAATGTCCATTTTGTATCTGTGTATTCAAAATGGTTAGGATAGATATATAGTTGCATTCTTTTAATGAATAGAGGGATTTGTTCTAATGGTGTTTGTAAATAGGATATCATGTCCGCATCTTGTACAGCAATTAACCACT
>NW_004524589.1:26510799-26522205 GCF_000260255.1 Octodon degus | reverse complement strand
AGAGAGAGAGAGAGAGAGAGAGAGAGAGAGAGAGAGAGAGAGAGAGATTGAGAATTTTTAATCTCTCCTCTGATACCTCCAAAATAGAAGTCCTGAGGAGTAAACAGATGTTACTATATATATCAGAGACATAGATGTCTCTGGGACAGGGCCAGAGTCTCACTGGAGGGTGCTTGATGGAGGAGGGCTGTTTCCTGTCTCTAACAGCGCAGCCTTGAGCACCTAGGGGAAGCCTCCTGGCAGCCAGGCACTGCTCCCCTTGGCAAAGCTGTGTGGTCTGTGTTCGCTGTGCCCTGTCCCATCAGAATGCCTGGGCACTATCTCAGAGGTGAATCTGAGCTTCTTCACTATGTGACTCTCCAGCACACAGTTGCTTGGTAGCTTCGCAGTGGGGCCTCTGCACTTCTGAGTGACACGAAGATGGTGTCTCAGCAAAGCCCAGCCCTTCTTCAACCCTAAACTCTGCCTCCTGGTCCCAAGCCTACTAACTGTCCCGCAAGGCTTCTGGCATTCCCACAAATACCTCTGGAATTCTCCCTACTTTTCAATCCAGAGGGAAAAAAATCTTATACGCTAACAGTTACAAAATGATCCCTTAGAGGAATTACCTGTCAAATAATCAATGTAGGATATAGAATGAGTATTCCATAAACATTTATCCTGAACCATAAAAAAATTTACAAATAGTTTAGCTAATATATTATATAATTTTGAATATCAACAGAACATTTCATTTTTAGAGCTTTTCAAAATATAAATATTTGTTATAAAATATACATAAATCAAATAATTAAGTATACATACTTTTCATAGTTTCATAGCTTTGTAATCCTTGATTATAATACTATATATAAAATATAGGTGTGCAAAATGCAGCTGGAACCCAGAGGAGAGGGTAGCTAATTCCTCAGTGACTTCATAAAGCTCACACTAATGTTAAGGCTTAGGTGACAAATTGGCACATCAAGAGAAGGGCAGGCTCGTGTGAGCTAGGTAGGAGTTCCGGGCAGAAGGAATAACAAATATAAAGTAGGCATGACATATTAAGATATTTAAATTTTAATCAAAGATTTTTCAAAAATCCGTTAAAGGTTTGGCTGAAGGTAGCTTACTGTACAAAGAGATCGCTGGTGAAAAAAAATGGATGGAAATGAAGTGTAAATGTGAGACAGAAGAAGCACCTACCCAAAGAGGGCCTCCTTGGCCTCAGAGCACATGAGGGCCCTCAGAGATCCTGTAGATTATACACCAGAATTGTCCGCTCAGGATGTGGAACAGGGGTCTGTTTACTGACTGCTATTCCCAGCAGTCGAATATTTCTCTAGGTGTGATAACTCATTTACATTTAAAAGTTAGAGCAGTTATGATATGGCTGAACAGATTCTTGCTAGTGTCCCAAGTGCTGTTGTCAGCAAAGCCCCGGGGTGGTGCGTTGTTCAGTCTCTCATTACTATAATGAAATGCCCAAGATAATTCACTTGTAAGAGAAAAGGCTTCTTTGACTCATAGTTTTGGAGGGTCCAGCCCACGCTCGATCGAGTGATCCTGGGGCTCTGGGCCCCTGGAGAGGTGGCGCATCATGATGGGAGTGCAGGGGGGAGCACAGCTGGTCACTTAAGAGCCAAGCAACAAAGAGAAGCAGGAATAAGGTGAGGGCCAACAGTCCTCTTTGACAGTATCACCCCCATGACCTGGAGACCACAAATGGGGCCACACCTCCAGAGGTGCTAAAACCCTTCATTTGCAACACCCGGCAGAGCAACCCTTCTAACACAGGATCCACTGAGGCAAATTCATTCAAATCATAATAGATGGGAAATTAAAGATAGATTGTTCAGAGGGAGTGAGATTCCATCAGGGCACGCCTCAGCAGATATGGTTTCTGCAACAAGACGGAGTAGATCAAATGTTCCATCAAAGGACACAAGGCTGCGCAGAGTCTGGACCAACATACAGTATGAATAGTGGTTTCTACAGTTGAAAGGGTATCAAGCAAAAATTTGAGTATGCAACTCAGAGAAAATCTGACACATTAGTTTGTGCACATATTGTAGAGGACAAAAAAGTTCTGTGAAACACCACACTTGATCCTCTAGTCAATGAAGAATAATCAAAGGTTTTAAGATAAATGAGTAACTTAATTATGTTTGTGGTTTAATAAGACAGTGCCAATGTCAGTAATTATTTCTTTGACAAAGGTATTGAGTTTTCCTTTGTACCAAGCAATAAGTCTTGGGATAACTACAAAAAGAAAAGCGAAGATGAAAAAGGCAGTCTTGCCTTCACAAGCCGTACAGCCGACTGAAGTAGACGATTCCATAGCTGTTGTGTTAGCCTGCGGTATGCTCTGGGTGAGGGTAACAGTGCTATTACAGCATGTGGCGGGGTTGCTTGAATAAGTCAAGGGTGTTCAGAGACAGCTTTTGAAGAGAGTTGGTACTAACCATACACTGCAGGGTGAGTGTAAGCTGCATAAGAAAGGAACAAGAAGAATGGTCCCAACAGAGGGTCTGCCATGCCAGGAAGAGCCCACAAGAATGAGTGCGCTGCATCCCATGAGCCTGTGAGAGCTCAGCACAGCAGGCAAGCATGCAGTGTGAGGCAGAGGTACCTGAGAGACAGTGGGGAGCTCACTTGTGAGAACAGATGCAGAGTAAGAGAAATACTAAGAATCACTGAACAAATGGATACACATGGTACGATTGGCCCTGGGCCTCTGTACAAATAAATTAGCTTCTCTTCAGGACCAGCCTAAACTCCCTAAGCTATGCTTCCATAACTTACTTTGACAGAATGGAGTTAGCTTGTCCATGTGGGAAGCCACCTTACGCCTCCAGGTTGGACCCTTACTCAGTCAAATCACACACCCTGAAGCAGGCTCTGCTTCCAAGACTGGAATCTCCCTGTGTTCAAAGTCATTGCATCAAACCCTCGAAAACAACACTGAAATACTTATTACAATAATAGTACTCATCCCTCCTCTGTTCTACCTTGCTTTTTTCCCACACAACAATCAGACCTTGCCATCTTATTTCCTATTTATTTCACAGTTTATCATCTTTCCCAGGTATCTATGAATAGATTATACATGAACTGACTCTGAGTGTTTTGTTGTCTACTTTCACCTTTTTAGAAAGAAAAGTAGGGCCAAGGACATAGCTCAGTAGCATAAGTGCCTGCCTGGCAAGCAAAAGGTCCTAAGTTCAATCCCCGGTACCAAAAGAAAAATTTGTGCTGGGGATAGAGCTCAGCTGCACAGAAACCTTCCTGGCAAAAATAAGGTCCTTGGTTTGATTACCATAGAAAATATGTATGATATACCATTTTGAAAGACGAAATGTCTGCTACATTTGAGAAAACTAAAGATGAACAAATACTCATGGAAAATAGTTGTTTGCTTTGCATCACATGTAGTTTACAAGCACAAACACAATGCTCTGGGAATGTGCGTAATGAGTGTTATCCTAAATTTGAGGTCATCTTCTCACTTGTCAGAACATGACTTTTAGTCCTAAGTTCCAAAACTTTAGAGGCCTGTGAAATACTTGGACGGGCTCCAAAGAAGAGCAATGAAAGTGATAAAAGATTTGAAGGCTAATACCTTTGAGGGAAGACTAAAAGAACAAGAATTATTTCTCCTCTAAATGAGAAGTCAGAGATAATTTAATCCTGAAGCATATGAAGGCTTTTATGTGTAGAGCAATGGTGTCCAAGTAGGGGGAATTGAGAAACGAGGTCTGGATAAAACAAAGGAAGCCTGGCTGGGGTGGGTAGGACAGAAGCTGTTGGTACGTGCTGGCACCAAGTATTTCACCATAAAATCCCCTTCTTCAGAGACCCAGAAGCCTGAATATTAGCTGGCAGCAAGGTGTCATGTTCTGTCTGTGTGAACACTGGGGTAAAATAAATGACTTCTAAGAATCTCTAAATTCAGTAGTTTCAGGTTTTTAAAAGGTCTTCCATTTGAGAGGACTCCAAGGGCAAATAAATTATTGGCCAAGACTTTATTCGTACACTTTTTTGAAGTAGTACCACATCCTGATTATTATTGGTAATGTCTTTAACCAGCATTCCAGAAACTTCCAATGTGCTATCAGTTTAGGGAGTCTTCTCCCATGCATAATTCTTTAAATAATATTTCTATTCTGATACTCCTTAGGTCATCTCTATGCCACTTATGCTTTTCTGAACAATCTCAGCCTGCTCTTTTCAAGACAGAGGATGATAAATGTATAGTCTAACAGTTCAGTTGAAATAAACATTCTTCCCTTTCAGAAGCAAAATCTATGCATAAAGACACCTGCACGTTTTTGGAAGTGCGGTAAGTTATAATTTTATGGCAGACAGCAGCATACCGTTCCATTTACAATCTTTTCAGAAAGGTGGATGATAACAGAAGCTAGGACAATACAATAAAATAGTATGTCTGCAATAAAAAGTCAGACTTCTCTCTCCTGAAATGGGCTCATGCAGATCACTATATCTCTGTTTACGGGGAATTTTAAGATAGTCACAAAACAAAACTGCCAAGCATGAAAGAATAATTTCTTTAACAGCTGTTCAGTAAGGTCAAAAACACAGAAACTATTGAAGGTTACAAAAGTATAGTTAGAACTCTTGGGAGTACTTCTGCAGCAGAGATTTCAGCATCATCTGGTTGTGCCCCCCCCCACAAGACACTAGAATGCTTATCATTTGTCAGAAGATTTTAGAAGCGTAAGATCAATTCTGTCATTTGACTCACTACATCATGCCATCAGAACTGAGGAGACAGAATTAATAAATAAAAGCGTAGATAGCTCTGATGCTTAGCTCAAAAAAGAAACAAACATGGATCAATCGGGACAATCTGACACAATATCCCTATTTCTGCCTAGACATCAGTGATAAGAAAGCTATTGTATACAACACTGAAAACCGTCTCTCTGAATACTTTATTGATAAAAAGCTGGACAGAATAAGAAGTTAAATGAGGCTGAATAACTACCTATTCAAAGGGCTAGAAATCAAAAGTATATTTGGTGAAAAGTAACCAAACAATGAAAAGTACACAGACCAAAAGGTCATCATGTGAAATATTGTTGGTTTTTTTGGTTCATGGCTCCAAATTGAAATACAAACTCAGCCCATGCTGGATTTCTTTCCCTACTATTTAACTTGAGTGTGTTTCTTTCTACTGTAGCTACAGAGTCTGGGCAATTGTCTTGGTTTGAATACAAAGTGTCCCTCAGTGACTACATGTTAAGGGTGCTGTTGCTCAATGCAGCCATGTCCAGAGGGGGCTAGAAGGCCAGTCGCATCCTGAGAGCGCAGTCTCGTTACCTGATTAGAGCACTGATGAGTCCACAGATGAAGGGGCGATTAGGAGGCAATGAATGACTGGAAGTAATAGCTGTGTCCTTGGAAGGTACAGCTGGGCCGGGGCACTTCTGTGCTGACTCTTGCTTTTTGTTCTCCCTCCCTTCCTCCCTCCTTCCCTTCCTCCCTCCCTCCCTTCCTTCCTTCCTCTCTTTTTCTTTAATTTTTGTGGAACTGGGCACTTAGTGCAGAGCCTTCGCATTGAGCTACACCCCCAGCCTTTGCTTACCTGAGACACAGGGCCATCGCTCACTCAGTGAAAAGCATCAAATGCCTTCTTGCTAACTCCACCCTAGATGTAGCAGGGATGGGGTCACTAGGTGGGAATTCCAAGGCACATTCTGAAGAGTTCAATTTCTTTAGTCTGTCCTAGATAATCTTTCTTAAACCATGACTGCCATTCTTTTCCTTTTCAAGAACCAAGAAGTACTTCCTTTCTTCTTTTTTTTTTTTTTTTGTTGGAACCAGGGATTGAACTCAGGCCCTCAGGCAAGCACTTATTCTACTGAGCCATCTCCCCAGCCCTCCTTCTTTCTTTTCCATGGAAGAAATCTATTCCTAATCTTCAACCAGAATCCCTTGTGATTTATTCTTTATAATAATCTCTGAAATATATTTCATGGAACTTTGCTTAAAATGTGCAAATATTTTCTAGCCTTCCAGACTTTCCAAAGATTATTCTTTATTTAGTAAACAATTAAATTCCTCAAGTGTCCATCCAACATACAATAGGATGCCTGGAGCCCACCCTGCAATATGTCTCAGTATTCCCAATTGCCTCCTCTTCCTCTGCTTCCCTCATGCTCACATTTCACATTCTAAGGAATACTTGACATCCTTCCATGTGGCAAGCTGCCCTATGTCTACAAACCTTGTCGACTCCTGCTTTTCCTTCTTCTTTCACTCCTTGAATACTGCTGCATGTGACAAAAATTTACTAAATGTATGAAGATAACCAATGACAGTGACAGAATTTTCAGTCACTGTTGTTAACATATCATGGCTATCTGTCTGTATTATTTTCCTAGGCTAACAAAGTTCCACAAACTGGAAGGCTTATGCTCTCGCCATTCAAAAGAAAGACAGCATCAGCAGGGCCACACTCCTCTGAGACTTGTATCCACCAATCCTTGGCATTTCTTGGTTTGTAGATTAAGCACTATATTCTTTGCTTCCAGTGCACATGACATTTCATTGTGTGCCCTCTCTTTATATGGTATTCTTCTCTTTGTGTCCATGACTAAATTCCTCTGTTCTTTTAAGGACAACAGTCATATTGTTTCAAAAACTCAACATAGTCTAGTTTTCCTTTGTCTTTACTTAGCTAATTACTTGTGTAGCAAATCTATTCCCTAAAAAGGTCATGTTCAGAGATACTGAAGTTTAGGGCTTGTACTATTTAGTGCTCTGTAGAGGAACAAAATCATAAAATACACATTTAATGGTACCAAGGGATGTATTAGATAGGTCTATAGGATCAGAAGAGCAAAAGTCACAGTGAGCATCTTTGCACTGAATGACAGAAGAGAGCAAACTAGCCATCTCCATGTTGCAGACCCAGAGGATCCAGGCGCAGCCAAATGCTTAAGTAGTGGAAATTGACTCTAGTCACCAGGCCAACTTTGTGCTAGAGGGCCTGGGAGTCTGTGCTGCGGAGGCCAAGGAGTTTATGTGGGAGGCTGAAGAAACTAGAGACCAACATTCAAAGTCGATGGTGAAGACCAGAAGTCCTTCACAAAAAGGGAAATTTCCTTCTACTTTCTCTTTTTATTCCACCCAGCTAAATCCTATTGGCTTATGCTACCCATGTATGGGGCAAGACTTCCCTGTTCAGTTTTCTAGTTATATGAATCATGCCACAGACATATTCAGAACATTACTAATCTGTTAGGTGGTTTTTATGCATACCAAGTTGACATATCAGATGTCCCAAATTTTCTGATGAAGGAGATTATGGGGCCACAGAGGAAAGTGATCGATGATGTAGAGTGTGCCTAAGGAGAGTCAGATGGAGAGACTCTCCATTCTCTCAGGCTTTCACAGAGAGCAAATTGGTCAAGCAATGGCCATGACTCATCCACATGGCTGACACTGACAAAGGATCGACAAGGTTTCGAGCTAAATCCTGAGGGGATATGACTGACCTTGTAAGATACAAAAGTTACATTTCTTGTTGTATATGTCTTGCTTTATCTTGGTCTTAATAATCCAGCAGACAAGTATAATAATGGGTATGAAAAGTAAATCCATATTAATATGCTCAAGTCAACAACTTCTGACATTGCCAGTCCTACGGATAACCCACTATTATTATAGACTACTGAACCATATTGGATTATTTTGCTGAATTCATGTACCTACAATATTTAAATGACAATGGAATACCCATCTCTAACAAAACTAAACCAAAAAAAGGGGATGCAAATAAAGGACCATTTTGTATCTGTATATACAAAATAGTTAAGATAGATATACAGTTACTTTCTCTTAATTCAATGAGAAGAAAGATTTGTACTAATAGTGTTTGGACAGGATATCACGTCTGCATCTTGTACTATGAATAACTACTACAAAGACAACAACTTTGTGAATGTACTGATTATTGAAACTATACTACTCATTGGTTTTGAAACTGTCTCACTGATATTTGTCAATAAAATTAATAAAAAAAAGTTGACCTCACAACTTTAAAGATCACAGGGCCTAAAAATATTTTAAGGATACAATTCACATATAAAAATGTCACAGGGAATTTTTCCCTGCCTACCTTTACTTTGGTACAGTCATACATTTTAGAGATCTACCTGATCCTCTTCTAATCTACATCATTGATGTCAGCTCTTGACTTGCCTGACCAAAGAGGAATTGTCTTAGACTACATATATAATATAAAATAGATTTAATGTTTATTAGTAATAAAACTTCCCCTTAACAACATGTTTCTATAAAAAAATAAATAATTAAAAGGCAGACTTCCAGAAGATGGTGGAGTGCTGAGAAGCAGAAAAGGAGCCTTTCTGAAATCTGGTATCCAGACTCTGGAATATAGCAAAGGAAGGAAATGGATCCCCAGGACCCTTGTAAGGATCTGAGGCTAGAACTGAAGCCCATGAAAAGAGAGAAGAGAGAGACTTCACTGAGAAGAAGGAGGTGGCAAGCAGTGGTTTCTCCCTGAACCTGGACTCACTGCTTGGGAGGGGCAGCTTGAAGCTGTAGATAGATGGTGACTACTGCTGATCCCAGAGCCCTCCAGAGAGAAGCACAACAGTGGAACAGAGCAGTAAATGAAGCAGACTGCAGTGGCTAGTGAGTTACTGGGGCTCATGTATCCCCATGAGAGAGTAATTGGCCAGTAGCTATCTTGGAGAAGGGCCAAATGAGCTCAGAACTCAGAACAACTGCAGGCTGGCTCCACCTAGTGGCTCACAGTGACATTGTCAGGAAGTCCTGTTCAAGTCAACAGGAGGTCAGAAGCTGAGTTCAAACCAGAGGGTTTGCAGCACACTGAACAAATCTGGTTCCAGCATCACAACCAGAAACCAGCCTGAACTTCAGTGGAATGAAAGGTGCAGAATTGCTGGGATTATCCACTACCCTGAGTATAGCTATGGCTGGCTTTCTGAGATTGATCAGTTTAGATGTGGAAGTTGTTTGCCCACATTGTCAACCAGTGACAGCAGAGGGATGCCTTAAAGTGGACAATTTCTTCTCATTTTATTCCTTTTTGTCGTTTTTTATTTATTTTGTTTTGTTTTCTTGTTTGTTCTTATTTTTATATGTGTGAACATAGCCTTTAATTTGTTGTGTTCTGTTCTTATTTTATTTCTTCCTTTTCTCTTTCCCTTCTGTCTTCACCAGTTTCTCAAAGTTTGTTAGAAATTCTTTTGTCCTCTAGTTTTCTTTCTATTCTATTCCTCTACATCTAATCCCCCATTTTCCTTCTAACCTCTTCTAATTTTTTTCTCCTGAAGGTAAAATCAACATATTGAGGAGTTATTTACTGCATATACATTTTGGTTCACTTTAGATTTGTTATACAACCACAAATCTAGTTCATATAAGTAAAGGTGAAAAATTAATACAGACGAAATTTCGTTCTGGAGGATCCTGAAGTCAGCAGCACCAAATAGACAGTAACTTCTCATCCCCAGTACATTGCAGAGATAGAATCTTGCAACAGACTCAAGACCCACAAGCCAGCTACACTTGGCCTGGACTCACTGCATGGGAGAGGAGCCTGAACCAAAAAGTAGTCATTTGCTAAAGTTAATGACCTCAGTCTGTCATTTTCTTGGGTGTGTTTGATGTAATTACTATTGATGATTGTACAATGTCATTGTATCCTAGGTAACATACTTGTTCTAATCAGTTCTTCATGGTACACAAAGACTGAGATTGCCAAAGAGTCACAAAAATTGCTATAGACCAGTGCCGAAGAACCAGGAGCTGGGCTAAGTAGGCAGCAACTTCTCATCCTCAATAAATTGCAGAGATAGGATCTTCCAATAGATTCAAAGTCCAAAAGCCAGATACACCTGAAAGACACCTCTAAGAAGTATTCATTTCATAAGGGTTCTAAATAGAAGCAATAAGGGCCAGGGAGATAGCTCAGTTGCATAAGCACCTGCCTGGTAAGTGCAAGGTCCTAAGTTCAATCCCCAGTACCAAAAATTAAAAAAAAAATACTTCATTTGGTAGTAGCAATAAATCTACTCACCATAGGTAATTTACAAGCTCAAACAAGGAGTCAACAAAAAGAAAGGAAATTAGAGAAAACTTAAACAAGATGCAACCCCAGACTTCCAGCTCACCAAAGGCAAACTCAAGGGGTAATAAGGAGAAAAAAATCTGAAAGTCACTCAGTTGGACTCTTTGAAGTGATAACAGTGAAAATCACAAAGCAGATGAAAGAGGCTCTAGAAAAAAAAGAAGTCAAAAATAATTTATCAGATAGCTACAAAGATTGTGATTGTAATTAAAAACAGACTTAGTAACTCTAGAGTAGATAAACATAAAAAAATAAAGGAGGTTAGGAACATGATGGAAATCATGAATGTCTACCATAGGAAAGAAATAGAATCTAAGAAATAGATTCAAACAGTTATCTAGAAGATGAAAAATTCCATTGAAAGTATGCATAGAATAATGAGCTAATGTGAGGAAAGAAATTCAGGTACAGAAGATGGGATTGTGGCTAGAAATTATGAAAAGAAAATTTTTTTTAAAAAAGCAAGGGACCATGAGAAATCAATCCAGCAATTGCTAGGTAAGGCAAAGAGGACTAACATAATATTGATTAGAGTTAATGAAAAAGCAAGAGACACCACAAATGACATTTAAAAAAACCAGTTTAGAAAAGCAGAGTTCTTCCCTGGCAGGAAAAAAGAATTCAACATACAGTTAAGTAAGGCATCTAGAACTCTAATTAGCCCTTATCAAAAGAAAAAAAAAACTGCACCATGACATATAATAAAGATTCTAGGGATTCAACAGAAAAACTGAATATTAAAAGATGTTAGCAAAACCACATATAAAGGTAAGCCTAGCAGAATCACAGCAGATTTCTGTATACAAATTCTCAAGGCAAGGGGAGTTTAGAGGGAAATATTTCAAGCCCTAAAAGAAAACAACTCGGTCAGGGATATAGTTAGCAGCACAGCACCTACCTGGCAAGTGGAAGGTCCTAAGTTTTATTCTCAGTAACAATAAATAAATAAATAAATAAACCTCCAACCTAGATTGATGTACCATGCAAGGCTATCTTTCAAAACTGATGAAGAAATGCTACTTCCATAAGAAAGATATGGAAGGAAATTCATGAGCAAACAAACCAACACTCCTAAATGTTTGGAAAAATATTCTTTTTTTTGTTTTGTTTTGTTTTTTGTTTTTTTGTTTTGGTTTTTTTTGTTTTGTTTTGTTTTTTGTTTTTTGTTTTCAAAGTTTTATTGATAAACAGCAATGAGACAGTTTCAAATCCAATTGGAAGTACAGTTGCAACAAATAATACACTGCATATATTCTTCTTAGTGGTTAATTGCTGTACAC
>NW_004524589.1:26501092-26506474 GCF_000260255.1 Octodon degus | reverse complement strand
ACCTGGGCTAGGACTGGGTCTGGGGGCTCCCGGAACTCGGCAGAAAATCCTACTCGGCGGGCGGGGTGGGGGAGGCACTGCGGAGTGGTGGGGGGCAGTCCAAGGGACTGGGAGAGGGTCCGGCCCACTCTCCGCCTGGGCTGGGACTGGTCCCGCCGGCGCAGGGTAGCAGGAAGCTCTCCGCACACTCACCGGACCTGGGCTAGGACTCTGGAAAAATATTCTTGAAAGGTATAATAAGGATTACAACTTCATGAATCCAAATATAATTAATCCACCAGTTTAAGCATTTAAACAAAGGAGCAGAAAGGGAAGGGGAGAAACCAATAACAGGAAAATAACATGATGATAATGAGTTGATACATATCAGTTAAAAGCATCAATTCTAATGGTCTCCACTCACCAATTAAAGGAAACAGATTGGTAGAATGAATCAAGAAGCAAGGTTTAAAAGTATGCTGCACATAAGAATAGCATGTAATTCAAAAATAAGTTCATAGAATAAAAGTTAAGTGATTGAAAATAATACTACTTGACAGAGGAACACAGAAAAAAGTAGAGATAACTATTTGCAGAAAAAAATGAGTTTCTGGCCAGGCTGATTAAAATATATAGTGAAGGTCAGTACATCCTTATAAAGCAAACAATCCAAGAAGAAGAAATTGCAGTCATAAAAATATATATGTACCAAATGCCAGTGAACCCAACTATATAGAACAAATATTAACATGTAACAAATCAAATAATCAACAACACAATTGTTGCTTTGTTTTTACCAATAGAATTATAACGAAGAAACTTAATACCCCACTATCACAAATGCATAGGTCAACTAGACAAGACATCAACAATAAAATATAAGAATGCAACCAAATTTTGAACAAATGAACTTAGTTTATGTCTATAGAGTACTCCCACCTCCTCCCCCAGAATACCAGAATATACATTCTTCTCAGATGCACACTGGATGTTCTCCAAAACAAACCACACATCATCTCATAGAAGACACCCAAACAGATATAAAGGAATTGAAATTAGTTCATCCCTATTGTCTGACCATACTGAAATGAAATTAGAAATCAACAGCAAAATAAACCACAAGAAATCCTATCACATGCAAATTAAATAGCACTTTCCTAAACAAGCAATGGGTCATAGACAAGATTAAAGAAGAAATTAGGCAGTATCTGAAATTAAAAAGTGATGCCAATATAGTTTAATTGAACCTATGGGACACAGTGAAAGTAGTCCTAAAAGAGAAATTCATAAGGGAGGATACCAACATCAGAAAAACAGTAAGCTCAAAAGAAAATCCTAATGTTGAACTTCAATCTTCTAGAAAGAGAAGAGCATGAAAAGCACAAAGCTCATGTAAGAGAGGAAATTATAAAGATCAGAGCAAAAATTAATGCAGTGGTAACAAAGAAAACAATACAAATAATCAATGAATTGAAGAATTGGTTCTCTGAAGCATTAAATAAAAGTGACAAACCCTTAGCCAATCTACAAAAATAAGGAAAGAAAAGACTCAAATGCATGCAATTAGGAATGAAAAGAGTGAACTCACAAGGGATTCTCCTGAAATCCAAAAGATCATCAAAACCTACTTCTAGAACTTGCATTCTAATAAGATAGAAAACACAAAATAAATGGACAGACTCCTAGATACATGGGAATTACAAAAGCTGAATCAAAAAGACGTAAAAATTCTAAATTAAATGATATCAGTCAATTAATTTAGCTATATGTAAAAGCCCAGGCTCTGATGTATTCACTCCTGAATTCTACAAGAAATTTAGGGAATATCTAATACCACTACTTCTCAAATTCTTTAACGAGATAGAAAGAAAAGCAGTACTCTCAAATTCATTCTTGGAAGAAAAAACTACCTTCATACAACAACTAGAGAAAAATCCATACAAAAAGAAAACCACATGGTGAACTGCCTTATAAATATAGATGAAAAAGTCCTAAATAAGATATTGGTAAGCAGGATGCAGCAAATTATCCAGAAAGTTATACACCATGACTAAATAGGATTCATTTCAGAGTACAGGGATGGTTCAACATGTGCAAAATAATAAATAGAGCCAAGGACAAAAAGCACATGGTCATCTCAATAGAAAATGTGTTTGTCAGTGTTTGACACTCATTCAAGATAAAAACCATATAAACAATTGAAATAGATGCTGTTTATCTCAATCTAATAAAAGCCATCCATGACAATCAACATCAGACAAATGGCAAAATCTGTAAGCTTTCACTCTAAAGACAAGACAATATTCCCACTGTCACCACTCTTATTTAATATAGTCATAGAAGCATTTGCTAGAGCAATTAAACAAGAAAGAGAAATAAAGGAATTAAGGATAGGAAAGGAAGAATTAATTTAGGAAAGGAAGAATTAATTTAATTTAATTTAATTATCATTATTTGCAAATAACATGATAGTCTACTTAGAAAACTCCAAACTTAATGACAAAATTCAGAAGTATAACAGGGTATAAAGACAACACTAAAAATCAATAGCATTCCTGTAAACAAACAGCAAATTTATTCAGGGAAAAATTAGAGAAACAACATCTTCCACCATAACATCCAAAAAATGAAATACATAGGAATCAATGCAACAAAGAAAGTGAAACAACTTAACATGAAAAGCTACAGTACTCTGGCAAAGGAGATCAAAGGGATACTGGAAAATAGAAAGATATCCTTTGTTCTTGGAAGAACCAACATAGTCAAAACACCCAGACTTTCAAAATTGTTATGCGGATTTACTGCAATCCCAATCAAAATTCCCAATAGCATATCTCACAGAATTAGAGATAAGAGTCATAAAATCAATTTGGAACCAGAAGAGATCTAGAATAGGAAAAACAATTCTCTACAATAAAGGCAAGGCAGAAGTTGTCTATCATTGAAGGGAAACTCACTAAGATGCAGTGATAAAAGCAGCATGGTCCTGACCAAAAAAAAAAAAAAAAAAAAAAATACAGATCAGAAAATCCAGATCAGAGGATCCATGGAACAGATTAGAACATATAGAAATGACTCCAGGGCCAGCCAATAGCTCAGCAGATTAAAGAGTCTGAAAGAATGCACAGGGGCTGGGGGTTTGATCCCTGGCCTGCTGTGCCAGTCCCACCTCCAGGGCATGCTGAGAAGGCAACTGAAACTGGGCATGGTGGCATGTGTCTGTAATCCTAGCTCTTGGGAGGCTGTAAACAGGTGGATCACTATGAGTCTGGTCTAGTAGTGAGACCCTGAACACGCTATAGATCCTTCCCTGAAATACAGAAAAAAAGAAAAGAAAAGAAAAGAAAAGAAAAGAAAAGAAAAGAAAAGAAAAGAAAAGAAAAGAAAGAAATGACTCCAGACATACTCTGCCTACTTACATTTGACAAAGAAGCCAAGTACCTTTACTGAAAGAAAGATAGCCTTCCTAATAAGTGGTGCAGAAAAACTGGCTTTCTACATCCTGAAGATTAAAACTATACCCATATCTTTCACCACACACTAAACAAAAGCAGAATCAAAACAAAGATCTAAAAATTAAAATAGAAGCATTAAATCTGATGGAAGATAAATTAGGCTAACTTTTGAAAACACTAGTGTAGGCAAAAACTTTATGAACAAAACGCTAACTGCATAGAAACAACTACAAAGTATCAATAACTGGGAACACATATTAGTAGAAAATTTTCTTGACAAAATTATCAACAGAGTGAAAAAAAACCAAAAAAACCATAGTGGGGGAAAATTCTGTTAGCTGTTTCTCAGAGAAAGAACTAATATCTAGAGTATACAAAGAGCTCAAACAAATTAGGTCCTCCAAATTTAAAGATCCAATTCAACCCAAAAATGGGTATTGAAAGAAATAGATACTTCTCAGACGAAAAAGTAGAAATTGCAATTTAAAAATAGGAAAAAAGATTCAGCAACACGGGACACTTGAGAGATGCAAATTAAAACAATGCTGTGATTCAGTCTCACTCAAGAAAGAATGTCTATCATCGAGAAATCAACCAATACTAAGTGTTGGAAGGGATTTGGGGAAAGCAACACTTCTCCACCATTGTTGAGAGTTTAGACCAGTACAACCATTGTGCACATAAGTGTGGGAATTCCTCCAAGCTTGAAACTAGAAGTTTCATTTGACGCAGCTATTCTTGGCATCTTCCTGAAAGAATTAAAAGCATCATACCACAGTGATGCTTGTAGTCACATAGTTTGTAGTTTGTTTGTAGTCACATAGTTTCTAATAATTAAATCTTGGAAACAGCCCAAATGCCCGTCAATTGATGAATGGATAAAGAAGATGTAGATATTCATACAATGGAGTACTACTTTGCCATAAAGAAGGTCAAGCCTAAAATATTTCTAGTTAAATGGAAGTGGATGGATCCTGAGACCATACTCTAAATGAAATAAATCAGATCAAATCTTTCTTTTGGCTGAATTTTAGATTACAACTATATACTCAATTTGAGAATCTGAAGTACTGTGTTCCTGTTGATGGAAATTGGGTCTTATATCTGTAATAAATGAATCTGAAATAAAAACGTGTAAATATTGCGTTGTTTCTCTAGTGAGAGAAATTGAAAGAGTAACAAGAATGAAATATATAATAGATATTGTGAGATAGGAAAAAAATCAAATGGGAAGGTGAAGAGGGAGAAGCAGGGGAAAAGAAAGGAAGGGAAAAGAAGAAAAATAGAAATGAAGGAAAAAATGGAACCAAATGTAAATAAGGAGGGGAAGATGGGTTGAAAGGATGGAAGAGTGGGAGAAAAATGAATCAAGGTACATTACGTAGAGGTACAAATTACCTGTAATGAATGTGATCATTATGTGTACTGAATATAACAATAAACAATTTTTTAAAAGAAGGCAACATAAATATAAAAGCAGTCATAGATTACACCTTGTTTTTATTAGACAACTACACCAAGGTCTGGCTCACTGGAAGTGGTTGCAAATTCTAAGCAAGTTTTCAACATATGCACTAAACATTTCTGACCTAGTTTTTTTTGTTTGTTTGTTTTTTGGGGTTTTTTGCTTCATTTTTGAAAGTAACGTTCCATGTACCTGATGCCACAAAGCAATGATGTACATTAGGCATGACTGGGAAGCCTGGAGTATTTTTCTCTGGAAAGGGAGATTTTATAAAAATCTAGCAAAGAGATGAGATGGGATCAAATCTTTCTTTTGGCTGAATTTTAGATTATAACTGTATACTCAGTTTGAAAATCTGAAGTACTGTGTTCATGTTGACCGAAATTGGGTCTTAAATATACCAAAAATTGTTGACTTTTTTTTGAAATCTTGAATGCTATTTTCAAGTTCCTGTATCAAAATTGGAAGTAGTCTCTCTCTCTC
>NW_004524589.1:26496216-26500992 GCF_000260255.1 Octodon degus | reverse complement strand
TAAATGGCTCATAGAACTGTGTTTGACCAATATATCAAGTGCAAAACATTGTTAAAGCTTGAGCGTGGGGGTTGGAGAGATAGCTCTGTGACCTAAGCACCTGCACAGAGAGCTCTAGGGCCCGGGTTTGATCCCTGCTACTGCATGCTGTGCCAGCCTAAGACCAACCAGTATGGTGGCACACGCCTGTAATCCCAGCACTGGGGAGGCTGAGACAGGAGAATCACTACAAGTCCGAGTTGTGTAGCAAGACACTGTATCATAATAACAACAAAACAACAACTTGATCTTGCCAACTCATACAAGTAGACGTGAGGTCTGATAGCAGAGAGCTTCCATCCACCTGAGCATGGTTAACCCCGGAAGGAAGGGTTCGCACTGCACGAGGCCTCTCACGCCTGCACTGCGTTGCCCCCACACAGTCTGCCCTGCAGCACTGCACGGTAGAGTTACGAAAAATTTCGTGGAAAATCATTGTGTATGTTAAAAGCTTACGATTTTGTGGGGCTAGAGCTACACAAATAGCTGTGCGAGGCTGCACACGGCCCTTAAGCCTTGTGTTGAGCACACCTGCTCTAAGCAGACTCCTTCTCTTAAGGTTTTCTAACATCTAGTCCTTCAACCTCCAGTTTTCTGCTTGGACTACTCAAACGGGTGATTCATCCACAAGGTAAATTAGTGTACATATGTGTTATTCTTGTTATGGTTGAAGGCCTTTTTGAAACATTTATTTAATATGTCTGTGTTCTGTTCTTTCTCATGAATCTTTGAGTTTCTTCTAATGAACAGAGGTGTTTTTTGTAGTAGATACATTTTTAAGTACTGAACTTTGTGAAATAGCTTTAACTCAAGATTTAGTAAGTTCCTGTTTCTCACTTCTCTAGGTCCTCCACTTCATGGTCATGTTTAGCTTATTACATCTTTTGCTGTTGTTTTTATCTTTAAATATACCTCTTCTTCTATTAATTGACTTATTATCCCTAATGAAATCTTCTGATTCCTGGTTATAAAAGATGAGAAAACACACTTATGCTACCTCTTCCTTGCCTTTCCAGGCTTCCTAAATGTTATTAATTATATCTGCATTAGTAGAGTTTATAAATTTAACAGTATGTTTTGTTTTCATAATTTCTATGCATTTTAGATTTAATCACACATTTAACCACACATAAATAACTGCCAGGTGTTTTACAGTAATTCCATTTTTTTCCACACTCATGGCTTGTCCTTCCTTCTCCTGTGTTTCATTAAATTAATATTATTTTCCATGGTGACTTCCACATTCTCTCTGTTCTGTTCCTTAGACATACTCTCTGTCTTTTATTTCTGTAGTCACTTTTAACTTTTGGTTCATTCACATTTCAGCAAATATTGAAATCCATGCCCCTTGCTGTGGCATCCGCAATGAATATTCTCTTTTCTATTGCTTCTAATAAAAATCTTCATTTCTGATTAGTTGTTTTATCTTCTTAGTTCTGTCAGTTCATGTTTCATTTACATTTTTTGGTCTGCTTTCACCTTGCTCTCTGCTTTGAGATCTAGACTCACAGAGATGATGTGCTCCATTAGGGATTTAAAAATATTTGTATAACATAGTTTAATCATAATTTTCATGGCAAAAATTTCTAAAATTCTTGTATGGACTTTTCTTCCCTATTCTTTTTCATCTTTTAATTCTGGCAGTATATTTGTACAGATTTTGTTCTATTATTTTATATAAGAATCAGTTTTTAGTGAGGGGATATTTTTCTTAGTAAAGTTGGCATTGGGGATTGAGGGTAGCCATGGCCATATTTCAAGGACTGGTGGAACTTTTAATGATATAGAGCTGTTTATATGAACAGACAGTTTCTAATTTTTCTTCTCTTAACCAATCAAGTCAGCATCTGTAGTGGATCCATACTGGCACACCTTTTTCTCTTGACTTGGCTCACCAACAGAGAGTGTCATGAAAACAAAGGACAAGCTTGTGTGATTCTTCTAGTAGATCCACCTCCCTGGCCTTACTAGATCCATCTCCCTCCCATGCTATGCTGGCCTGAAACCAACCAGTATGGTGGTGCACACCTGTAATCCCAGTATTGGGGAGGCTGAGACAGGAGAATCACTAAGAGTACCAGACTGGGTTTTGAGAAACAATTGTTTCTAGGTTCTATTTTTCCAGGTTCTATTTTTCCAACCAAAACAATGTTCCTCTTCTTGAAGCAGGGTGCTTTCAAAAGGAATTGAGCTCATTGCTAGATTTCAAGATCTGTACGTATGGACTGATTTCTCAGCAGGACCTGTGCTTCTGTTTGACTTTCTCTGTGTCTGGCAGTTATTCCAGATGAACAATGTCTCCAGTTACAGAGGCCTTTTAATTGCGTCCAAGATGAAGGGCTTTTTTTACTCCATCAAATCTTGTCATTTTTGACATTTGGGTTACTACAAAGAGGAAACAGATGAGCACTGCTTGGCCACCATTATTTAAATTCGAAAATGAAAGTTGACTTCTTATTTTGTGTTTTAAATTTCCTTCACCTTGATTTTTAAAACAAAACCAAGTAGAGAAAACAGAGAGACTATAGTCAACGAAATTGTACATGTTTCACAATATAGCACATGCAGGACAAAACTCTGACTCCACTTCTCAAACACAAGGAGCTTGACACTATACTTTGGCATAGTATTAACGTGGATTTGATTTTATTCCCAAGGACATAAACATTAAATCTGGACTTGCAATGTACCAAGAGCTTCACATTTAATTTCATGTGTGAAAATATAGTTTCAAGGTGATATCAAAAGTTTAGAAATTCTTCTCTAGTGATCCTTTGATACATATTCTATTTACTGTCAGAAGTAGGTCTTTTTTTTTTTTATTTTTTTTTTCAGAAGTAGGTCTTGATAAAGGATAATTAATCCCCCCAAATTTTGTACTGTTGCTATATTTGCTTAAATATATTTTATTTAAAGATGATTTGTTCCTGAATCACGCATACAGCAACATTTTTAGCTACCTGACTCCTTAAAACTATTAGACTGGAGTGATATGTAACTTTCACAGCATGTCTAGCTATCTTTTCTTCTTTTTGGTCACTACCAGAAGGTAAATATGGGACGCCCACATTTGAGTAGATTCAGATGTGCTACAGTTCCTGATACTAGTAAAGAAATCTAGAATTTTCCCCTTAAAACTGGTAGGAACTATAAAAAAAACCAATAACAATATTTGTGGAAAGTGTTTTTAAGACACTGTTTTGAAGTTTTGGGGGAAAAAAGCTACTGAGGGGTGAATATTCATATAATGTTGCTCAATAAAACTTGTAATTTAGGTATAAATGTCTGGGTTTTATTCACACTATGTCACAAACTCAGTACACATGAACTAAAAATCAGTAGAAATTAACCTAGCTCCACCTTACAGGCACTTGAAGAGTTTGGACAAAAGCTTAGTGAACAGAGTACTCGACATGCCCTAACTTTTCTTTCATGTTGCTTATGGTGCCATTTGTGGATGGACAAATATCCTTTAGCTTCTGAAAACTCCTTTGTTTGAGAGTAAAGAGAATAGTGGCTTGACCTACTGCAATTGTTTTGTTACTTGGCACAGAGTTCTAATTATTCTCTGATACACCGGATGATACAATAGATCACACAGTAACCACATTGTTCTTTCGTAAGGGTCCTTTTTGTCTAGTTTCTGCTTAGGCTGTGCACTCCAGTTTTTTCATGAGCCTTTGAGCGGTCTCCATGAGTAACAGTAATGTTTTCCTTAATACATTGCTTCAGTGAATGAAAGGAATACAAGGGTGATTAGATACTTCTATCAAATATAAAGAGTAAGTATCTTGGAGGAGGATCAGTTATGACACAAAAAGCAAATAATTTTCACCTAAGTACATTATTCAGACTATAGGCATTTCAACTAAATCTGAATAGAAGTGGTGATATTTTAAAAAACTTTCTGTTAAGAATCTTTTAGGCTCAACCACTGATATTATGTGCATCAGATGTGACATTAGCTACATAGGTAATAAATTGAAAGGAATAGACTTTATTTTAAAAATAGACCATAAATTGGGAACTTAAAGATTAAAAGCCACAAGGAAGTGACAGTATCTTTACTAGTTATCTACTATTTGGAAATAAACTGCCCACTGCTATGGGAGATAGGGACCCAAGTGAATAAAACTTCCTTCAGGAATTTCTAGCACGTTTCAGGAAATCACATGGAAACTAAGAGAAATACAGACTGAGCCAGAAAAAATGATTTTTCACAATTATAAAATGTTTAAATTCTAAGAGTAGTATATTTAAAAGAAGTTCTCAAATCAGGGTCACACAAGGTAGTAGTTGGGATTAATTAGGTCTTGAAGGATCAAATTATGTAGCAATAAAGGAGGCATTTCAGGAGTGTATTATAGATGCACATCACCATACCCAGTCTCAATAGCAGTCTCAGCGTGCCCCAGACACGGAGCCTGCATGGCATGCCAAGGATCGAACCCCGGTCCCTGCATTTGCCTAAGCAGGCACTTTAGTCCTCTGAGCTATCTGACTGGCCCTCAGGGAGCACATTTAGAAAGGAAGATTAGAACCAATCTCAAGCTCATAATGCAAAAGTTAATCTCAAAGAGTCAATTATTGTAATTTCTATTCTTTTTTTTTCTTTTCAAAGTTTTATTGATAAACATATAACAATGAGACAGTTTCAAATCAAATCGAAAGTACAGTTTCAACAAATAATACACTGCATATATTCTTCTTAGTGGTTAATTGCTGTACAAGATGCAG